>NW_007731141.1:0-7670 GCF_000696425.1 Galeopterus variegatus | reverse complement strand
CACACACACACACACACACACACACACACACACACACACACACACACACGCCAGCCTATCCCAAGGCTCTCTTCATCCAGACACCTTAAATGACACCAGATTAGATGCTGGACCAGCGTGTCAACATCACCAGGGCCTCTAAATTAAAAGGTATATTCCTAAGCCCACCCAAGACCTGCTGAATCAGAATCTCTGTGGGTGAGTCCCAGACTCACCAGCACTTTTAACAAGATAGGGAGCAATTCTTACACTCTAAAGTCCAAGAAGCACCACCCCAAATCCACTAAATTCCCCCAAATACATAGATAATAATAACAGCTAAAACATTTATTGAGAACTTACTACATGCCAGGAAGTATTCTCACATATTAACTCATTTAGCCCTTACAACAATGCTGGGAGGGAGGCCTGTCATTATCCCCACTTCACAGTAACTTGCCCAAGTTCACACAGCCAGTCGGTGGGAAAGTCAGGAATGGAACCCAGGCCATGTGACTTCTGAGCCTGCACATGAGCATCACACTTTCTCTCATACGTTAGTGTCACTGACTCCAACATCTACCACACGTGAGACTCCCACTCCCTCAGATCTGCTCACAAAAGAGGAGGCTGAAGGCCAGGGCATTTTCAAGGGTCCCTGCTTTCTCTCTCACACCAAGTCTGGCCTACACATTTCTAACAGAGAGCCAGCAGCCACAGCCGGCAGGGCCAGGGAGTTGGCGAGATGCAGCTCCAGGACTTTGGCAGCACCCTCAGGCCTCCGAGGCTCAGCCCTGCCTGCCACAGCGAGCCTGCCACTACAGGCCTCAACTGCCAGGGGCCCCAAACCCTGCCTGCTGGCCTCCATTGCCCAGCATGTCCTGGTTCCTTGAGACCTGAGCCCCCTGACAGGGCCCTCCTGGAAGGCTCAGCCAGGGAGCAGATGTGCTTGCAGCTCTCTCCAAAAACTAGTCTTCTTAGGAATCCTGCCATGGGGGAAAGGCAGGGGTTGGGGGAGGGTTTGGAAAAACAACCCAAATACCATAACACAGAAAAGTGATCCAAATAAAAAGCAGCAACTGTGTATCTGGAAGGAATAAACTGAGGAGGAGAGGCGCAGAGTTGTGCAGCGTGGCCGCATGGCTGTCAGCCTTGGCAACCCGTGGATGGGGGCTGGGCAGCTGCCACCAACTGGCCACAGGGCTGCTCTGGCCAGCAGCTGGGGTGTGGGAAGAGCAGAGTCTGGGCTAACTCAGGGGAACGAGGAATGGATCTCAGCCAGCAGTCTCTCTTCCCAGGGCTCCCAGTGCTGTATTCTGCAGCCCCCAGAAGGCCACAGAGACAAAGCAGAGTCTCAAAGGGGGCTGTGTGGCTCCAGCCATCCCACGATCTATCTGGAGGGTCCTTCTCATGGTTCTCCACCTGAAGTATCTGCTTGGGACCATGGAAAGAGCCAGCATTATGCCCATCCTCACTGGCATTCTGAGCCGGGGGGTGGGAGGGCAAGGGCATTCTCACAGTAGAGCTGGGAAGCCCTGACAGTGGAGGGAAAGAGATGGGGAAGATTTATTCTGGGGCCCCAGAATACAGAATCACAACACCCAGGTTCTTGCCCATTCTCTCCTGACAAGCAGTGTGACCTTGGGCAAGTCACTTATTCTTACTGAACCCAAACCTCCTCACTGTCAAGTGGGCACAATTAAGCTTTCTCTGTGCACCTCAGGGTCAAACAAGACTGATAATGACTGTGAAAGCTTTTGTAAGCAGTAGCTGATATCAGCTCCTGCTTCCCTTATAAGCCGTGTACCAGGTGCAGAACCAAGCATTTTCACATATTGGTGCATATATTTCCGTGAGGTAGGTATTATTATTCCCATTTTTATGGATCAGGAAAATAAGGCTCGGGGAAGTTAAGAATTCTAAGAACTGGCAGATGCAGGAATTGAATCAGGTCTGACTGTGAAGCCCATGCCCTCTCTCCTAAGCCACATTGCTAGAGGGCAAAGTAAAGAATTCTTATATTGCAGTCCAGTGGCCAGGGATGGGCAGCAGCAGAGTTGATGAGTCCAGTGAAAAGGCAATGTCCAGATGTCCTGGCAGAGGAAGGGCCTGGGCCACTGGCAGCAGGTGGCAGGTGGCAGAGACTCTAAGCTTGGTCTAGAGCAGAAGGCTTGGTGGAGTGAAGTATGCCCAGACCCGGAGGAACTGAAGTCCCCAGTGTCCTGGGAGAGTTGATGAGTCCAGTGAAAAGGCAATGTCCAGATGTCCTGGCAGAGGAAGGGCCTGGGCCGCTGGCAGCAGGTGGCAGGTGGCAGAGACTCTAAGCTTGGTCTAGAGCAGAAGGCTGGGTGGAGTGAGGTATGCCCAGACCTGGAGGAACTGAAGTCCCCAGTGTCCTGGGACAGCCTGGGGGTTGGCATGCCAGCCAGGGGCTTGAGGGTGCAAAGGCGCTGTAATCCATCATGAGGGAGATAGCCAGGCAGGGCCTGGGGAGCAAAGCAGGGAGCATGAGAGCTGCAAAGGAGGTCAGCAGAGTGTCAAACTGTTGAGCAAGATAGGTGACAAGCTGGAGTGTGAACAGCTGCCAGAGATAAAAAGGAGCCCAGACAGGCCATCAGATTGGCCCAGGAATAAAATCCACAGCCATTTCTGAGGCTTTCTCTCATTATCACCCAACTGCTCCAGAAAGCTGAGGGGGCTTTTCAAGGCCTCACCTTGAGCACAGAACATGAGATGGTGGTATGTCACAGGGTGTAAAGTGGAGGAATGGGGTTTTATGACCCACTTACTAGCTATGTAACCTTGGAGTACACACTTAACTTCTCTGTGCTCAAGAGAGCCAAAGCCTAGATAGGAACAGAGCAGAGGGTGGTCTCCCTGCAAGTCCCTGTCCTTGTCACCTCCTTCATGAAGCCTGCCTTGCTGGCAAAGTGAGTGAGTGACTCCCTTCCCAGCACCCTGTAGCCCCTGTACATTTCACACGTGCCTTTCTGTCAGTGTGGCCACTTTACAGCATGTGCATGCGTGTGTGTGTGTGTGTGTGTGTGTGTGTGTGTGTGTGTTTGGCCCCATCAGAACTGTGGGCTTCTTAAAGTCACCTCGTCGTGGTGCCTGACAAAGGGGCTAGTATTTGAGAAATGAAGGAGGAACTAAATGAGCAAAATTTCATCAGGGGTTTTCCTAAAGCAGTTAGTGGTCGTTCTTAGTCTTAAGGGAGTTGGTGTATTTGGATCATACTTTTTCTTCAAAGAAATCAAAGCTCTTCCTGGCTCCTAATGCTTGAGCTTAGCCATACCAGTCCCCAAATGTTAGAATTCTCTCAACATTTATTCATTCATCCCACAAACATTTGTTGAGCTTATACTATGTGTCAGGCTAGAAAGCAAAAGTTAAGAAGAGACGGACTCTGTCCTCAAAGGTGTAACTGTGAAGTAGCCAGGAATGGGGTACAGATAAGCACATAGATAAATATAATCTATGACCAGCTGGAGGATTCGATAGGAGCCCATGAAAGAGACACCAAATCCATCCAGGAGGGAGCAAGGAAAGACAGGGTTGCCATGTGTGGCCAAGCAGGTTCTGCACTGCACAAGCCAGGGTGTCCCTGGAGTTGTGCAATGCAGGAGCCCAGCCGTTCCCAGCCAGCAGCATCTGAAGCTCTATTGCTGCTTCACCCCAACCCCTAGACTCAGGCCATCTACCTGGTCCCAGGGGTTCTTTCTCTTCCTCTGGGTCCTCTTCTCTCTGAGAATTTCTTTGTCTAGCCTTCAGAGGTTTCTTTAAGAAAACTCCCCAGAAGTCTCTACTGTCCCTTTTCTCCCACCAGCTCTATAAAACAAGCCGGCTCCTCTCAGAGATTTACATTTTTGAGAAGTGTGATTCATGGGGAAAGAACTCTTTCCACAGCTTTCTAACCTTTGATGTGACCCCCAAAAACCTATGGCTAATACAGAGTGATCTAAATCTCACAAAGCTCATAAACACAAGAGCTGCACTGCATTGGGCCGTGAAAAAGGCCTCTGGCTAGCCAGCTCCTGCCACCAGCTGGAGGAATGTTCCTCTTTCCCACCCGACACCAACAGCCCTCCCCCACTCTCCCAGCAGCTCCTGCAGGGGCAATGTCCCAGGGCCCCAGTGGCTGGGAGGACAGGCTTGCCAAGACCTCCCATGGCCCAGCAGTCCATGGCTGGACCCAGAATCTCTGCCCCTCCAATTCTGGCTAGAAAGGCTTCAGTTGCTGAGCAAGGGGGAGAAAGACCAGAGAAGTGGACATCTGAAATACAGCCTCCTCAATGGAAAGAAGAACAGCTGGGACCAGAAAGATGCTCATGAATCATAGGTAACAAGTCTGTAGAGGTCGTGTCTGCTGTGGACACGGGCAGCTACAGGACTGGCTCAGACTGAGGTGTCTGGAAGTTTTCCTGCAAAGCAAAACAATATAAGTGACATCTATTTTTTTTTCCATGAAAATAATGTTTTTTGGAGACCAATCTATCAGCAACAAATTGAATGAACTAGAAATGATATGTCTGCTCTCAAGCAGGACAAAGAACAAGCAGAGCAAGGTGGTAACTAATGAGATAATATCAACGAGATGCCCCGCACAGTGCCTGGCTTATAGTAGGCGATCAGTAAATGTGCACTGTTATTATAATGTTTTATTTTATTATTTGAGCAATCCCTGAGAGAGGAACTGAGCAGAGCAGGGAGAGGGGCTATAAAGTTTCCAGGAACCAGTCTGAGAGCCCGCCTACACGCCCGGGAGGGGCCCAGGGAGACCTCCAGCTAGTGTTTCACGTCAGGAAGTTGGCTGACTGTGCAGAATGACATTTGTGCTCCTACCTCTCACTCTGAAAATAGCACTAATGCACAACTGGGCACAAAGGCAGAGGGACAGGCGGTGGCAAAACTGAACTGATAGCCAGCTTCAGGACACTCAGTCTAGGATTTCCCTTCTTTTGTCTCCACCCTCCTCTCCACTCTCCATAGCAATTTGGAAGTCAAAGGCTCTTGAAAGAAGTTTTTGTCACTGGGTTTGGGTCCCACAGGTAGTGAGGTCCTGGGCCACCACACTCTCCTGAGACAGAGAAATGGAGACTGGGCTGGCTGCCAGGAACCCTCTCCTGATCTTAGCAAACCTGCCCCCATCCTTCCTATTCTAGCAGGTAGGAGACATGGACAAATGACCCAGACTTAAGACGGGAGAGGGAGTTCCTTTCATGTCCCTCTGAGCACTGTGGGGGTGCGATGTCTTGTTCCCTAGAAAGACTTTCCAGAGCTCTCTCTTCCCCAGATGGTCAGGGGTGCATCAGAAGGGTGACAGCAGCAGAGAACTTTGTTCTGTTCCCCAAGGGTTGAGGCTGGGTTGTGGGAAGGACTAGGTCATGTCCTGCTGGGGGGGCCTCCTAACAGGCCCCATGTGTGGAGCCAGCTAAGCCTCCATACTCGAAACATCTCTCTTGGCACCGAGTCATCGGCCTGCTCAGCTTGTTAATTTCACACCCAACACCTGGGAAAAATTACCTACCACTCTCCGCAGCCCCGTTTTCCCTCCATTTTAATCAAATGCTCACTTTCTCCACTGAAGGGAAAACCAAAAAGAGCTCCTTTCGTGTGTGCAGGGCCTCAATACAAAGGAAGAAGCCTGCAGGACACTTTCTATTGAGCTCCTGCTTGCTAAGTTTACTCGTGTTCCAGTCCCAGGATCTGTTGTCAGGAGACATTGTTTTATCACTTACCTCTGGTCATTCTTACCCTTTCGATCCTCAGTGGCCTCATTTGTGAAATGGAGATAATAATAAGACCCACAAGGTTTTTGTTGGGAGGAGTAAATAAGATGAGGCATGAGAATGTGCTTTCTAAACTGCAGAGTGCCACATAATGATAACAATTACTCTTATTATATTGCCTTATATCTATAAAAGTAGTCACCGTCCCTCGGTTTTTGTTGGGAGGAGTAAATAAGATGAGGCATGAGAATGTGCTTTCTAAACTGCAGAGTGACACATAATGATAACAATTACTCTTATTATACTGCCTTATATCTATAAAAGTAGTCACCGTCCCTCGGAAATACCCCAAAGCCTGTGTATGTTTTCAGGGAAATACCACCAGAGCTTTCTACACTGGAGTCCGTCTCCTGACTCTGATCCCACAGTGGGACACCACCAGGGCAGGAGGGCCAGGGGGAGGGCAGCCTTCACCATCATCATCCAACGTCCAGCAAAGACGGTGATTATAACCCCTGAGAAAGAGGTTCTCTGCCCAGGAAGAATGCACTTCTGAGGGATTGACTCACTCCTCCAGAGCCAAGGAGACACAGAGCATGGGGTGGCTAAGTAGTCAGCCTAAAATCACATGGCTTTCCCAAAACCAGTCCCACAAACTGAGCCATAAAAGCAAAGCACTAAAAGGGGCCAATTTCTAAAGTCAAGTCCAGGGTCCTCCCCTAGCACCAGGAGTGTGGCTCAGGATGGGCCAGGAAGATAGAAACATCAATAACAGCTGTTTTTTGTTGATCCTGTGCAAGGTGCTTTATATAATTTTCTCTTATTTGACCCTAATCACAGCTTTGCAAGAAAGGGGTTATTATGCCATGTTTCGGATGAGGCTCTGACTGAATGAAATTTTCCTTAAGTTGCTCATTTAGTAAATGGCAAAACTGGACAAGATTTGAACCAGGGTCTAATTGAGTCCAAGGCTCATAACCACTTTGCCTGCTGCCTGCCTGGGGACTGGCCCAAAATGCAAGGGTAGGCTGGGCTATCTTCTAGGGGGTGTTCCCAACCACCCCAGGAAGATGAGAGAGTCTCAGAGGAAAGAGAAAGTTGTTTACTCTCAGCAACTGCAGTTCTGGATACTCACCAGCCCCGCATGCAGCAGACAAGACCACAGGGCTGCCCTGCCCTCATGCACAGCTGGGAGAAGTGTCAAGGTTGGTTTGCCCCAGAGCTTGGCTCCAAACCCAGGCTCCAAACCCAGAGGAGGTACCGGGGAGCTCCAGACATGGGAGATAGCACGTGCTGAAGTGGCTTCCCACTTGCCTTTCTGCTCCCTGCAGGACAGGAGCCTGATTATGGAGCTCAATAGACCCTATTTCTGGAGAGCAGTTGGGGTGAGGAGGATGCAGCCCTTCAGTCTTCTAGTGCCAGAATGGCTGTGGTAAAAATGCCTGAGTCATCACCCCAGGGCAGGGGCTGGCAGGCTCTCCAGCAAGCCCTGCTGACTCTCCAACCTCTGTTCTAGTCATCTTCTAGCAAAGGGTGGGGGCAAAGTGGCCCAGACTGAGGCAGAGGATGAAGGAGTGCAGATCAAATCCTATGGTTTTTTAGGGATGGATCACCCCAAAGGAATTTTTCTTTCCATTTATTATGCAAGTCATATAGACACTACAGAAAATTTGGCAAATAGAAAAAAAAGAATTATCTGTAATTTTACCATAGTGACTCAACCACTGGTAACATTCTCATGTATTTCTTCCCCTGCTCTCCCTCCAATTTATTTTTTTTTAAAAATGTAATAATTGCAATCATGCCATTTTCCAGAATGTGGATCCAGATTTTTCCACCACTTGTCATGACATCATAATTGTCTTTCCATGCCACTGTGCAGTTGGCCTGTCCTCCTTTTGAATGGGGGCAGGAGAATCCATCATGTGGTCGAGGCAAAAGCTTTCACCTCTGATTTAAGAA
>NW_007731140.1:168526-169261 GCF_000696425.1 Galeopterus variegatus | reverse complement strand
ATCAGCCCGAAGCAAGTTTAAAATGGCTGAGGTACTTTCCCAAAATGGCTGGCGGCCCGGGCGTAGCCCAACACTCGTGGGCCCATAATGGCACCGCTTGTAATGTCACTTAAGGTGGCATTGGTTTTTAAGGCCCGACATCTGCCCCTTTTTGTTTTAATAAGGCAGCTGGAGGCGGCTAACCTTTTCAGCCTCACTTCCATTCCCTCTGGTGGCTGTGCCTGTCTTAGGTTGTTTCCCTCTGGAAATCTTACCCATCATTGACTATCCAGCCAAGCAGGAGTGGGGCAGAGCCTTAGAGATCGGTGTTGATTTCTTGAAGGGCCATATTGACCCAAGGGCTGTCAGGGCTTTCATTATGGGCCACCTCCTCTACCACCTGGGTAAGCATTGCGAGAGATGTGGTGTTGTGCCTTATAAGGGACACAACCTGGCAAATGGTGTAAGGCCTCAAGATGAAAATGGCTAGGGAGCCCAGCAGGGAGGACAGCAGGGTGGTGAGCCACGGGGAAATTGAAAGCCAGCTTTGGAACCAATTTCTATTGGCTTCTCGCTCTTTTTTTTTTTTTTTTACACTTTTCTAATCCTTCTCTAAGCTTAGCTAGGGAATCTTTGACCAATCCAGAGTGGTCGGCATAGAAGCAGCACTTTTCTTTGAGGGCAGCACATAATCCTCCTTGCTGTAAGAACAACAGGTCTAGTCCACGTCGATTCTGTAAAACAACCTCAAAAAGT
>NW_007731140.1:155842-167561 GCF_000696425.1 Galeopterus variegatus | reverse complement strand
GGCTTTTAAAATGACCTTGTCTTCTGCCCCAAAATATTGTCCCTTGAAGGGTGGGGAAGTATTGTTTCCTGATGGGATCAGGGTGGTAAATGCCTTAAGGGCTTCCGTTAAGTTTTGTATCTGAGCCTGCAAGGCTGAGGATAAAGTCCTGGCCTCGGCAATAGCATTTTTTAGTTCTTTTACAACGTTGACCAGATAGGCCTGAGGGGCCGCTTCCCCCCACGGGCTGCGGACGGCTGGGGGTTCCCAGTGAGCCATAACAGGGAAAACTTGCAGCTCTGCCGGGGATGTTTTTAAAGGTGGACTAGCCTCCTCCACTTCTTCAGGTGCCGCTTTTTCTCCTTTGGTTAAACTTTGCTTAGGGCCTTGCATTGGCAGCTTTGTTTCCTTTCTTCTCTCCTCATCGAACTGCACCCAATCCCTTTCTGCCCCTTCCTGATGCTCGGGACGGAAGCAAAGCTTTAGGGCAGAGAAGATGGTTGGGTAGAACCCTAAGGGGGGGGTCTAGCCCGTGACTAATCTCATTCTTTCTGGCCAGGGTCTGAACTGGGTCCCAAGTCTCATACGAGAACAAGTTGGATGAAGGTGCCCAAGGGGTCACCTGCACCACCTAGGCCTCTGCTTTTTAAAATGTACTTTAGAACTTTGCAGGCTGTCTTGTCAGATATTTCTAGGCCTCTGCTTTTTAAAATGTACTTTAGAGCTTTGCAGGCTGTCTCGTCAGATATTTCGAGGCCTCTGCTTTTTAACATGTACTTGAGAGCCTTGCAAGCTGTCTCGTCACTCTTTCCACACACAGACCTCCCATGTTGCCCCGTGAGGAAGGGACAAAGGGAGCACAGGGCAGAGAAGTGCAGGGATTTCCCCCTGTTATGGTACTCACCCTGACACGCAGGCGGATTACTTCACGGTGACTAATGCGGTTGCGGGGGCCACTCCGCTGGTTGATCACCCTTCGTCGACCTTCTTTCAGGACTGAGCAGCCAGGGGCCTCACTTGCTCGCCTTTCACCCACGAGTTTTAAAAACGCCTCACACGGGGCACCAATCTGTCGGGTCCGCCGCCGGCCAACCCATACAGCCCTAGCCTCATTCCTTTCAGTGGGCGAGCAAATGGCCCGGATTCCTCTTTCCCTCCTATCCCCTTTGGAAGGAGACGGGGGAAGAGAGCCGTGAAGAGAGGTGAGCACACCGCAGTTCCCATTTGAAGGTGGGCTCAGTTCCTCATTCCATCGGTGAGAACCTCTCCCTGTAAGTGAGACCTCCCAGCAGAGCAGCCACACGTGTACTTCACGCTTCAGCCACTGGGAGGAGACCTTCCACCACCCATCACAGACCAGCTGCCCGGAAGAACGCTTCAGAGCAGGTACCCAGGCAGTGAAAACTGCACATTTCATTTTCTATCTTAAAGTGAGAAAAGTCCCTGGTTTCTAAGCACTCCATAAATTACTGTGCCCCGTGGTGTTGCTTTCTGTTCCCAGTATCAACAGATGCAAAGAAAACCCTTTACACTAATTATCTGAATAGAATAATCACTTAGGTACAGCCCCCCACTTCTGTGCAGTACTTTAGACGTTTCGGGGCACAGTTATGTGCACTGACTCACCTTGTAGGGAGGGTGAGAATGATATGGCATTGTGTCTTTTCACACACAGACACCCCCACCCTACTTCCTCCCAGCGCCGTCTTAGGCTGCCATGTTAATATGCCCTTGTGGGCCCATAATGGCGCCGCTTGTAATGTCACTTAAGGTGGCGTTGGTTTTTAAGGCCCGACACCCGGGGAAGCTTATAGTTCAGTGAAGCACACAGCAGCCAGTTGTTAACTGCTAAGTGTAATAATACTTTGAAGAATAAAAGAAATGCTGAAGTTCAAATATATTGTAGAAACACAGAAGCAATAGCAATTAATTTTCACTGTAGAATGAGAAGACACTGTTCCAGAGGCTAAGAAAAGGGCGTGTTTTTTTTTAAGGGGAAAGGAAACAGTTCGCCATGGCAAGTGTGGCTGAACAGTCTTTAGGAATGAGGTCCCTGAATTTGGGCAATAAAGGAGTCACTGATTTTTTCAAAAAACAGTTTTAGTAAAATGTCAACGTTAGAAGCCATTTCGCAAGAGTTAAAGAAACGGTGAGAGGAACGGTTCATTCATTCCGCTGTCAACTAAATGTTTGCGGAGTCCTGTTCTGGACTGGAGGTGGGAGCAAGAGGAGAGGCTGCCGAGACAGGAGAGAGGCAGATGATGGCGAGGAATGGAATAATCCAGACAAGAGTTCCAAAAGTGCATCCTTTGAGTGTAGCTTTAAAATGGCCAAATTAGTTAAAAGGTTAGGCCTAGACAAAAGGCAGTTCTTCTCTGAGGCGTGGGGAATGGTTCCCATTTGAAGGTGGGCTCAGTTCCTCATTCCATCGGTGAGAACCTCTCCCTGTAAGTGAGACCTCCCAGCAGAGCAGCCCCACGTGTACTTCACGCTTCAGCCACTGGGAGGAGACCTTCTACCACCCATCACAGACCAGCTGCCCGTAAGAACGCTTCAGAGCAGGTACCCAGGCAGTGAAAACCGCACATTTCATTTTCTATCTTAAAGTGAGAAAAGTCCCTGGTTTCTAAGCACTCCATAAATTACTGTGCCCCGTGGTGTTGCTTTCTGTTCCCAGTATCAACAGATGCAAAGAAAACCCTTTACACTAATTATCTGAATAGAATAATCACTTAGGTACAGCCCCCCACTTCTGTGCAGTACTTTAGACGTTTCGGGGCACAGTTATGTGCACTGACTCACCTTGTAGGGAGGGTGAGAATGATATGGCATTGTGTCTTTTCACACAGCAAGGAGATCAGAACTTTGCCTGCATTCACACGTGCAGTGGTGGAATTGGGACTCTTGGAAGTGTATTCACGAAATACATGTTCATTAATATCAGACTAAAGAAATTCACCCCGAAATTATGCCTCTATTTTTATAAGCCATCTTCACTGCTCAGGGATGATATGAGATAGGGCGGGTCCCCTGGCGCTGGTACCAAAGGAGGAGTCTTCTGTTCTTTACTCTCTTAATGTAGGCTGGTCGGGTTCTCTCCAGTGTGACCTCGGATGAGAACAGTGCGTGGCAGTGAACATCCGTGGGGAGAGGGGGGCGTGATGTCTATGAGAGTTGGACGTGCCCCAATGAAAACAGGACCAAAGAAAATAACTGTCACCGTAGAACTGACCTGCAGTCCAGCACATTGGTTCACTCACACTTGTAACCTACAGCAGAGCAGAAAGTGAAGTAGGAAAAAAATTCAGCTATTATTTGAAGTCAGAGGGGGCAAACTGACAGTCTACAGGCATAATGTAGCGTGCACGCCAAAGTCAGCATGCAGACATGCACTTCTGACTTCGATGAAGCTTAAAAATGCTTTTACATTAGCTACCAGCATTAAAAAATCAGGAGATCACGCACACCCACACACAACAGTCAGCATGCAGACATGCACTTCTGACTTCGATGAAGCTTAAAAATGCTTTTACATTAGCTTCCAGCATTAAAAACTCAGGAGATCACGCACACCCACACAACACACACACACACACACACACACACAGAGGCTTATGCTGGGGTATAATTTTCCCATTTGGTGAAGATGGAATGGAGCTGCTAAAGAGTGGCTCCCCATCTCCCCCCTCCACAACCATCAGTTTTATGTATTTTTATTAACTTTCTGGCTTCCATAGGCATCTCAGTTTGGAACCCCAGATTAAAGGCATCTCATTCTTGGCTTCCATTTTCTCATTCTTGTCCCCAAGAAGATACAGTGAACGTGCATATGTCTTGTCATGAGCATTTGCTTTGTGGCTATATTTACCTTATAAAGTTAAGCAGAATTATTTTCTGAACTAACATTTTCTGTAGTAACAGGGAAGTACAAAAGCTAGTGGGGGGGGGTCAGCCTTTCTAGTCTTAAGGCACACACTTGTTCTTTGCAATAACCGCACAAGCAGTGGGAGACCAAGTCATGCCTTGTATGGAAAGTTCTTTCTTCTGCTGAGTTCAGATTTGCTTCTCACTCTCAGCTATTTTGTGGTCCTTATCCTGCCTTTCGAAGTTGTGTAGACTAAGTCTTAAAACCAGAGTGTGTGCAAGCCGGGAAGAACTCTTGGGATAATTGCATTCCCTTCTCACTGGGCAGGAGCCCTCGTGTTTATTTACACGGACTTGCTCACTGTACTTGCTCAAGGTTCT
Organism: Galeopterus variegatus; assembly: GCF_000696425.1. Classification (NCBI taxonomy): domain Eukaryota; kingdom Metazoa; phylum Chordata; class Mammalia; order Dermoptera; family Cynocephalidae; genus Galeopterus; species Galeopterus variegatus. Next base: position 163,337 of record NW_007731140.1, on the reverse strand, counting down.
GCTTTATGCTCACTCGAAAGCTTCTTCCTCTGGTCCGACCTTCTCATTATTATTTCAGTATCTACACTAAAGTGAGTCTTTTTAGACTAAATTCTGTTTCTTTATCATTGCTATCAGGATTATGTATACCACGTAGTGAGTGCGATCTGTGAATGGACAGTGGCCTTTGGTTTTATTTTCTACTTCTTAACATTCATCCAAGATTTCCAGGTAGGTATTTATCAATTCAAATATTATAAATTGCTGACAACTAGGATTAGTGAAAATTCACCAAAAATTTCTTGCATTTTAAAAAAAGAGTACTTTCTTTTTACCCTTAATGTGTTTTTTAAAAAGTTTATTAGCTTATTCCCAAAGGGATGCATCTTTAACGGATCTCCCCAAAAATGAAATTTTCATATGTTCTCTGCTGTTTGATGCTACTAGCCATGTATTCTGGTTGTTTTCTTTTTGAGGAGATCTCATTTACCAGTTCCAAACAATAGAAAATATATCTTTTTTATTTTTTAATTAATTAATTATTATTTTTTTGGTCGCTGTCTGGTACAGGGATCTGGACCTTTGATCTTGATGTTCTAACACCATGCTCTAACCAATTGAGCTAACTGGCCAGACCTAATTTTTAATTTTTAATTTTTTGTCAACACCTTGATTTTATGAAAATATATCTTTTTAGAAGACAAAAGTATGTTGTTGAAAAATGTTCCCAAGGCAGAGAAAAGGTGGGGCATTATCAAATTTGGCAAGGAAAATCTTACATTTTGAAACAAGTGGATTATTAGCTAAATATAGAAAGCCAAGAAAATTCTTTGGGACCCAACTCAAGCATAGCACAAACCATAGTGAGGTCATCTCTTAGGTGGTGCAAAGCTGTTGGAAATTTCATAGTTGGCACCGGAATTGTTTACTTTCTTTTAAGCCTTTTTCTTTTTCTTTTTAAAAATAGAGTGTCACCATAAAGATATCCACAGAAATCAATGGTGACATTTGAAGAAAGAAGAATTATACCTCACTCAGTGAATGTCACAGATAATTTCTAGACGTGGTACGGAGGACAGACAGGGTTTTGATGCCACCCTGATTGGAACGCATCTGAGGCACATTCAGGACTTGAATTTCATTAAGAATTCCCAATAGTTGTACTGTTTCCAAAGGTATGTTTTCCTAGAGAATGTACAGCATTTATGACATTGTAGCGATGTCTTTATAATTTTCTAAGTGGACACTTTTTTATATTAACAAATTCATATACAGAAAAGATAGGATGTTACAGAAATTGGAGAGCTCTTACTTTGTACAGATTCTGTTAATTTTTTCTTTGTGTGTGAATGATTTATGGAAATACACTAAGTGAGGAATTTAAGTTTACTACATTTATTAAAAAGTAAAATCAGGAGATATTCATTGTAAAATTTCATTTTCAGAAAATGAACTATATAATTTTTTTATCATGAGCATTTATAAAATTCAATTTATAATATATATCCAAATCATAAAGATTTAGTTAATACATTAACACTAAGATGCTCTGATTTTAGCTGAACTAAGCAAAATGCTTCTGAGAGGCCTTAATACCACTATGCACATTAACTCTAAGTGAATACAAAGACCTTGGCTTTGGAACTCTGCCTGTTCATTTCTCCCTGCTTCTAGGGCCACAGCTTTTACCCCTGCTGCTAATTAGCAGCCCGCAGTGGGCAGCATTCCAGGTGGGATGCATTCAGCAAGGCAGGTTAGATATTATGAAATCATTCTTTATTGTTACTGGCATAACTTGATGTATATCATAGTCTGACTCAGAAGCTGAAGCTCATGTCTCAAATGCATTTTATGCCAATAAACATGCTGAACTGAACAAAAGCCCAAGAGAGAGACAAGGAGAAAGGAGAGGGGGCAGCTGAAACTTCTGGGCTCAGGGTGCTGTTTATTTCTCTCCTGTGGCCAATATTCCTCAACACCATAGAAAATATGAGTCAAGCCCTTTGCGTTAAGCAGGACCTACAAACTCCACCTTTTCAACTGAATCACGAATGACATGTGAAAAGCGACTCATTCTGGTGGAAGAAGTAGCCCTTGAAATATTAAGGCTTGGGCTTGAAAGTTGAAGAAAGGAAACTCTCTCCTTCAGAGACTCCTCCAGACCACAAACTCGTGTCCGGCCAATTGGGACCAGCCTTTGAGGACACATACCAAGGGCAGAGCAGCCCATTTGGACAGCCTGGGAGGGCATCTGGGGAGGGGTGAGCACATGGTGGCTCCCTACTGACTATGTGTTGAGTGAGTGAAGGGACAAGACTCAGCCGCTGTCAGCCACCTCTGCAATGACAAACTGCTTCTCCCCTAAGTGTTCAGCAGGGGGAATCTGATAACCATTTCAGGGTCCCCTGCAACTATGTCAGAACGCTGTGGGTCCCCATTGTAACACTGGAACTGAAAGACAGTGACCGAAGCTATGTCCGACATCTGTTATTTTGAAGAGTCTTTCCCCGGATCCTATGGTAGAATGAATCATGGTTGTGTCTCGCTTTGAACAGACTTGTTAACAGCATTTTCAAGATGCATTATCATTCTTCATTTCCACCCCATCTCTTTCAATTAGATTGGAAGCTCCTTGAGGGCAGAATATGTGCCTTAATTTGTATCTTTGTAACTCCAGCATTTAACACGGTGCCTGTTGGTGCCTCCTGGTACACCTTAGGTGCTTAATAAATACTCATTAATGCATGAATAAATGGATGAAGGAATGATTAGGAATGTTTGTAGTGCTGCATAACGGGATTTACTTTGTTTGCCAGTTAGTTTAATGATAAATAGTCTGTATCACCCAGTAATGTTGACTGTTTTGCTTTGTGTACTGTGAACATTTCAGTTGTTTGGGCTTCACCATTCTATGACAACTCTCTTCAACCTGGGCAGTTACCACAGAAATTGTTACATGAGCTAAACCAAATGTTACACCTGTCTTGGCAAAGTGAGAAGGCCAAAAATCACTCCAGACAATCACCTTCTGCTGATTCCATGCAACGTCTAAAGCTGGTCTTATTCATATTTTGGTATTGTTTCTAATTTACATGAACTTGCATTTCCTGGGACCTCATAGCTGAAAGAGTAAAATAAAATGAAATATTTCTTTATTTTAGTAATGTGTGTCTCTGTTGAATTATAAAATATCGCCTGGGTACTACTATGAAGTGTGTTTATCTGGGAGATGATTCCAGATCCACTTGGACTTTATCAAGGAATGGTTTAAACCTTACGTTTTCCTAATTGACATATCTTTGCATGTGGTTACAATTGGTTCATCTTTGTAGAGATTCTCAAAAGTTAATATCAGAGATTCATATCAGTCAAGACTCTTAGAGGTGAAGCCATCAGAAATCCAACGAGAAGGAAAAAAGGGAATCTATATTGCCTCAAGTAACTGAGACCCCCGGGAAGGAGCTGGCTTTAGGGATGGCTGGACCCAAACGTGCCACCAGGACTCCATCCACTCTGTACCCCCCTCACCTCTGCTTTCCTCTCTGTTGGCATCATTCTCAGAAAGTCTTTTCCCTGGTGGGAGTGAGAGGACTTCTAAAACCTCCAGGCCTACAACCTATCCAGTGGAAAGAGAGGACTTCTCCATAGTCCCCAAAAAGGCCCATGAGTTGGAACTCCTTGTCTCTGATTGGCTGGTTTGGGTCACATGTCCATCCTGTAGTGCAGGGAGGAGTGATGCTCTGATTGGTCAGATCTGAGTCACGTGTCCACCTCTGGAGCAGGGAGAGGTCAACACCACCCAACCTATGGGGTTGAGGGTGGGTGAAAGTTGTTTCTCAGAAGAAAGGGGTGGGAGGTGGATTTGGACAGACAAAAAGCTGTAGTTTCCACTATGGAATTAGAGCCCCCCCCCTCACTCCTCCCGACCTAACTGGCTTCAGAGTAAACCAAAGTATAGCTACTAACAACCTTTACAGATTAAAAAAAAAAAAAAGGAAATGCAGGTCATTTAGGTAATACAAATGCCCACTGTTAACTTCAAACTTATGTTTATATTTTTTCAAGGTTCTTGTGTTCTTATTTAACCTCTGTGAGGTTGGTCAGGCAGTTAATGACCATATTTTTCAGATGAGGAAACTAGCGCAGAGAGAGGCTCAGCGACCTGTAAGCAGCTCTGCAGCCAGACGGCAAGAGATTCCAGTCTGGAACTCTTGTTTTCCTGATTCCTAATCAAGTGGGTCTTTTTTTTTTTTAACACTAACAGAGGATTCCACAGAAATTGCATTTCATAAACCAAATTAAGTACATCAGTGTTGTGCTGTGTTTGGGTTTCCCAACATCCCTTACATGTGGCGTTGTCCCATGTTCCCATTTTTTACTTAGTTGGAGACATACTGGTCTGGTGTTTGGGCCTGGAATGAGGAAAGGGGAGTGGGAGGGAGATAAGTGGTATCCCATTCTCTCCCACTCCCTGATTCTGGCAAGCCAGTAAGCCCAGCCGTCTCCCCACACACATACTCTTGGTCTGGCTCTGAATGCCCGGCATTCTCAAGTCCAGAATGTCATGCATCTGCGTCGTGTCTGTTGCACAAGAGAGCAACCACAGCCTCAAGCCCTGGAGGAGACGCTTCTGACTCTTCTTGGTCACTCCCAGCAGATTTATCTTCCAAAATGGAGGGCAGCAGGATCTCAAACTCATTTTGGGGGTGGCAGCAACCTCCAAAGTTGATGCTTGGAAGATGCAGAAGGAGATACCAACAGTCTGGTGGTTTGAGGCAGGATGCCCTGAGGTGCCTGGAAAGCCTGAGGTTTAGACAGTCCCCCAGCCACAGGCACTGCTCTGTGTCTTACCACCCCCACAGCCAGATCCACCTCTGGACCTCTGAGTTATGTGAGTTGATAGAGTCTCTCTTTAACTTCAGTAAACTCGAGTTGGATTTCTGATGCTTATACCTGCAAGAGTCCTGACTGATACAAATACTCCGGAGTTCCCCCAAGATGAAAATACAATAAACTACTGTTTATCTGAAGTCACCATGTGGAATGGAAAGATAGTTTCAAGATAAGGGATTCAGTTGCCCCCCACTTCCAACCCTTATTCTCTGAACAATTTGTCTTTATTAAAAAATTTTTGAATGAATTTTCACAATTCACAATTCAAAACAATACGAAAAGCCTTCTGCTTTCCTCTACCACGTATACTCAATTCACCCATCTCCCTGCAGATTTTTATAAAAATACAAGAAAAAAACAAACATTTTCAAATGTCTTCTCTTTATTTTTTGCCCCAAATGTAGCATGCTGTACAAACAGTTTTGAGCCTTCCTTTCTGGTTTCACAGTGTATCTTGGAGATGTTTCCTTTATCCATACATAGAGATTGTCCTCGTTTTTTTGGCTTGTTTTGTTTTACACCTGTACGGTATTCCATTGTATGGCTGCACCGTCATTTATTTAACAAGTCCCCTATCTGATAACAAGTTGTCTGGTTTCCAAACTTGCAGTCACACATAAATGACCTTGTACATACGTCATTTCACACACATGCAAAGAAATCTGTAGGAGCAATTGCGATGAGTGGGATGCTGGGACAAACAGGATCTGTGCCTGTAATCTGACAAATATTGTGATCTTGCCTTTCGAACCTTTTCTCTTGAATGTTCTTGTTAGAAATCTTTGCAACGATTACACACACTTCCTTCTAAATGTAGGTTGCTGAATATAAGTTCACCTTCTCTTGGTGACTCAGTCGTCACTGAGAGCATCTGTGACTGCAGAGCAGGCACAGGTGTGGACTCTGTGGTGGATGGTGCAGGACCATCTGGGGCCTGCTGACTTGGTCACTGGCCTTGCCCAAACACCCCCGTTTGTTCCCTCTCTTATTGGAACACCCAGGGCAGGGAGGGCAAGGCTGTTCACTCCCCTTTTTGCTGACAGTGGGAACTCTGCTGTCCTCTGCCACCTCCCCTCTGCCCCCTGCTCTCCTCTTTATCATGGTCAGGAGTGTCTCCAGTTCACTGTGATAATGCACTTTGTCACTGCCTCTTCTAACCTCGTCCTTTTTCTACCCACTTTCCCTTTTTGGTGTCTCTCCAAATGCCTGCTCATCCTCTTACATTTCTTCCTCATCTTTTGAGAGGATTGTGGTTTCACAGACATCAACAACCAACCACAATATCCCCTTTCCCCTTTCTGGCAAACTGACCCATGACAAAACCCCAGGGGAATCCATAGACTTTTCGATCCTTCCCGACCTTATAGCTTGGTGGTCAGTGCGGAACAACCCAGTGAGTAGGGGACACCAGCATTACAGGGGCCACAAAGAGAGACAGAGCAAGGAAACTCCAGACTTGAGAAACTTAAAAACCTATTTGGAAGATTTAATTTTGCCTGAACGTGCCTTTTATGCCATTTTGAAAAGAGAAAAATCTAGAGATACAACAGATTATCAGCCATTATCCTCTGAATATGAATGAACTTGTCAGCTTTTCTTTTCTCTTTTTTTCTTTTTATCCTACAATGTAGCATCATCCATAGTCAGCTTTTCTAAGGTCATATAAGGCCCTGAGGAATGAAACCCCTAAACTGGTAAGTTTAGAAAAATGGATGAAATGTCTGGGTTGCTGCTTCAAAGGGGCAGGTCCAGTTTGAAGTCTGGGCATCTACAGCTTAGGGTGGCGGCAGTGGTAGGTAGTGGGTCTCAGGTGTAGAAACAGTAAGGAGAGGGCTTGTATGATTCACCCGGTCTTTGGTGGGAGTTTGGGATTAGTTCTCTCGCACCCATGCACTGTCCCTGAGGAGCAATGAATTGGCCAAAGATTCCATTGGGCGCTGGGGGTGGACGTCCTTCAATACTATGAAGGCTCTGGTGGCTGTGAGGTGTGGTTTCTTAGGACCTCGACCCCTAGTATTTTTTGCTTGTTTTTGGTGCAGTAGTTGGACTGGGGGCTGCCTTCTGTTTGGAAAGAAGCATCTATTCCTGACTTCCTAAGGAAAAAGTCATGTGAGGCCCAGGGGAAAGGCCATTTAGGCTGCCACCAGGCTGGGTAAAAGAAGTCTTCAGTGTTCATTTAAAAAAAAATTGTTTAAAATTCTTTTTATTGTGATAAAATACACATAACATAAAATTTGCTCTCTTAGCCATTTTAAGTATACAGTTAGGTGGTAGGCCATTTAGGCTGCCACCAGGCTGGGTAAAAGAAGTCTTCAGTGTTCATTTAAAAAAAAAATTGTTTAAAATTCTTTTTATTGTGATAAAATACACATAACATAAAATTTGCTCTCTTAGCCATTTTAAGTATACAGTTAGGTGGTATTAAATTCATTCATAACGATGTGCAACTACACCACTCTCCGTCTCCATAACTCTTAATTTTTTTGAGCAACTGCCATACTGTTTTCGACAGCAATGGTAGTTTTTTACATTCCCACCGACGGTACAAGGGTCCCAGTTTCTCCACATCCACAAAATAATAAGAACACATTATTTTCTGTTTTTTTTTTTTTTTTTTTTTTTT
>NW_007731140.1:111787-155761 GCF_000696425.1 Galeopterus variegatus | reverse complement strand
TTTTTTTTTTTTTTTTTTTTTTTTTTTTTTTTTTGATAGTAGCCATTCTAATGGGTGTGAGGTGGTATCTCAATGCAGTTTTGGTTGGCATTTCCCTAATGATTAGTGATGTCGAGCATTTGCTCATGTGATTCTGGGCCATTTGTATATCTTCATTTGAGAAATGTCTATTCACATTTTTTGCCCATTTTTGAATAGGGTTGTTTGTTTTCCTCAGCTTTCACTCTTGTCAGAGTCTGGGTTTGCCATCAGACCTACAGCATGACATATAGTCTTCCCTGAGCTTGAAGTGGCAACAGGAAGCAGTAAAGGACTCAGGGTCCTGGGTTCCAGCTCTCTTACTGTCCCTTGCTTATCAGGCTAACATTAGCACAAGTGATAAGAAAGCCTGGAAGACAAATTTCACTTTTTTAACAATCTTTTTGCTCAGGGTCAGCCCAGAGTAGCAAGTTCAGGTATCACCCAAGACATCTGATTTAAGGTGAAGAGTGATGTGTTTAGAATTGGCTAGCACTTTGACAGGTGCTAACATAATCTTTAACATGTGTATTGAAATGAATACTGAGCATAGTTCAGTCTTTCATTTCCTCTTAATACTTGAAAAGCTATCGTTTTGTTTTAAAGTTCCCTCAAAAGGCTCTAGTGGGTGAATTTATTTTTCTGCTTGACCAGGTTTGGAACCCTTATGAGCCACCTTGAAATTGAAACTGGGAAAATCCCAGGTCTCTAGCCAGCAAAAGAAGCAAAGGTATGTTCTGAGGTTTATTAAATAATTACCTAGTTGTTGACATGTGGTGGAGGGAGGGAAAAAGCCAAGGTGTCTGCAAGTATGAATAGAGATTAGTGAGGATCTTGGGTCATGAGGCTTGTAAATGAGGTAGAATGTTTTGGTGTTCCCTGACCTTTGACTCAGGACAGTCCAACCAAGGGATGTGCTCTCCCAACTCAATTAACCTGGCCTTGCCGTGGTACGTCATTACATTGACTTTCTAAATGACCACAGTCAACTGTGATCCAATTAATCCTGAAGATACTCAAAAGTCATCGGTTGTTTCGAGCAGTCACAGCAGTGACTAGAAGGGAAGAAAACAAGGAGTGAGAAACAAAACCCAGAATGAATTGGCTTTTTTGACACCCCATCTGCAGTTGGTCTGGATCGCAGATAGGGCGGGTTTCCCACTGTAATGAATTGCTTTGGGACTAATTCAATTCAGAGCTTCAGGGAGGGAGGATGCTCTCATTTGGCGACACCTCCAACCAGTGTTCCAAATTTCAGCCATTTGTGTGCCTCCTTTGCAATTTCTTGTCGTGCTGTGTACTGCAATTTAACTCATACTTTGCAATGTCTCTTTAACTTTAATGCTTTTATTTTAAAGAGAAACTTCTACTGCTTCATCTCCTCGATTGCTTAGCTTGGTCTGTGGTGTCACTATCCACCTGTCACCCAGGGCAAAAACTGGACAGTCATCCTAGACTCCTCACTATGATCCATCCCTCATTTTTATTAACTTTATCTCCTACATACAGGGTGAACAAATAATTATTATTCAAACCAAAGCATCAAAACCAGGGCATTTGGGGGAATGAAAGAGACACTACTAATAATCATATCCAGGGCAAACTGTCTGAAGCAAATGAGATGTATGGTCAACCCATCCATATCGTCTTGAGTCCTCTTCCTCATCTCCATTCCCACCATCACTCCCTCAGCTCAGGCCTTCATAATTATTTGCTTAGACTAGTGCAGTAGCTTGTTATTGTTTCCTTGACTTCAGTCTTGGTCCTTTCCAGTGCATCTTACGCATTGCACACACACATTTGATACATTACCCTCTTAAAATCCTTCTGTGGCTGCTTATAACTTCATAATAAATCTGAAGTTTCTTAGTATAGCTTATGAGACTCTTCACAGATCTGGTTCCTTTTTATCCTTCTAGCCTGTGCGTTTATTCATCTATTTATTCATTCAACATTTAAGGAGCACTAATCTGGGTCAGACACAGTGGTAGGACCTGGGAATGTAATAATAAATAAGATGGGTTTCTGCCCTCAAGATATTTACAGTGGAGTGTAGCAACAGCCGAGGAAACATTACAGTAGAATAAATCATGGTGAATTATTGCACCCTGCAACCTCACTACTCAAGGTGTGGCCCAGGGACCAGCAGTATGAGCATTACTTGGGAGCTTGGTAGAAATGCAGAATCTTAGGGCCCCAAACCAGACTCACTAAATCCAAATCTGCATTGTAACAGGGTGCCTCAGTGATTGGAGTGAACGTCAGTTTTTGAAGCTCTGGCTATGGAACCACACTAGTGAAAGCAATTGATTCAGATCCCCAGGGATGGTCATGCCTGGCGGGAGACTCAGAGGGGACAGTTTGTTGAATGAAGGCGAGGTGGGAAAAGCCACCTCTCATGGAGGGACTGGCACGTGCTGTGGCACAGAGGCAAAAAGAATATGCTGTTTTGGGGAACTTACAAATTGTTCTGTATTTTGGGAACACAGGTTGTAGGTGGTGGCCCCACCTAGCTCAGAGATAACCTCAATTCAAGGAAAAAGTTGGGTCATAATTGGCACCTCCATCTCTTGAGCTCATCCTGAAACATAGAAACTAAGAACAAGTATTTTGATTCACAGAGACAGAAAGCAAAAAAGAGGTTGCCGGAGGCTGAGGGTAGAGAGATGGGGTCGGGGAGAAGGAGGACTTATTGTCTAATGTGTAAGTGTTTCTGTTTGGGACAATGAAAAAGTTCTGGAAATGGATAGTGGTGAGGGTTGCACAACATTGTGAATGCCACTGAATTATACACTTAAAAATGGTTAAAGCGGTAAATTTTATGTTATGTATGTTTTGCCATAACAATAATAAAAAAAGAATGAGTACTCTGGAGTCAAAGAAGACCTGATTTTCAAGTTCCAGCTCTGTCACTCTCTTGCTGAGATGCCCCAAGTCAGGTAACTTCCTGAAGCCTCAGTGTCTTCATCTGTAGAATGGAAATAATGATGGCACTCGCCTCATAGAGCTGTCGTGAGGATTCACTGAAGCGATGCTGGGAGCTTTTTGGGAGAACCTTAAATGCCCATTAAAGCTTGAAAAGCCCCGTCGTAGCACAGCGCTTCACCGCCAGAGGTCAGCGTTGCAGGTGCTGCTGTCCCTCCACCTCCCGTGTGACCGCCCACCCTCAACCGCCTTCTCCCTCTGCAGCAGTGGCTTGCAACCCTGGCTGCACATGGAATCACCTGGAGAGTTTTGTAAAACCCCATTGTCTGGAGCAATTAAATCAGAATTTCAGGAAATGGGACTGAAGTGTCATTATTCCAGGTGATTCCCGCGTCCGGCCACAGCTGAGAAACGCTGTTCCATAGCAGTGCTTCCCAAACTTTAGTGTGCGTCGGAATCACCGGGAAGGCTCGTGAAAACAAGTCCCGGGCTCCACCCAGAGTCCGCAGTTTAGTAGACACAGAACGACTCTTTCCCTTTGTTTCATCACCTAGGTCACTGCTCTTTCCTTTTGTAGGAGGTCTGTGCTAGTCTATCCACTTCCTAATAACCTCTTCCAGACACATTAGTGAAGTCTTGCTTGAAAAAACTTCCCAGTGGCCTTCTTCATGCCAATGGTGTCAATATTCTTGAACCTCTTGTGGCTTTAGACACAGTCGACCATGTCTCGAAATTCCCCTCCTTTGAATTTAGAGCCACTACTCTGGATTTCCCTCATTTCTCTTTTCTACCTCTTCCTCCACCTGGAAGTAGGGACTCCATGACCATTTTTCCTTGGGTCCCTATATTTATCCTTTAAAAACAGCACAGTCTCAGGAGTGAGACAAATGCTTTCATATCATGTACTTGGGCAATGCACTCGAACTCTGAGCCTCATCTTCCTCACTGCTAAGTCATGGGTGATGATAGTAGTGCCCCTACAGATAATACATCCCGGACATGTACCACTCAACTGTTAGCTATGATAGTGTTTTGCCTTTAAGAATATGGTAAAATCTTGACCTCAAAGAGAACTCCAGGGGTGGTGGAGGATGCACAATGGCAGAGGATGGATGCAGAGGGCAGAGCCAGGGATGCCAAAAATACAGCATGAGGAATAAAGCCAGGATTTACCAAGGGGCAAGGAGGTGGTCCCAAGGAGAACTCCAGGGGTGGTGGAGGATGCACAATGGCAGAGGATGGATGCAGAGGGCAGAGCCAGGAATGCCAAAAATACAGCATGAGGAATAAAGCCAGGATTTACCAAGGGGCAAGGAGGTGGTCCCAAGGATTTTCCAGGAGGCCTGAGCAGACAGAAAGGTGACAGGTGGTACCTGACAATAGGAACTGACCAGGAGATTCCCTCTGACTACATTAAAATGTGATCCTACAGGCTGGTCCATACCCAGGAAGGGTGTTATTAACAGTGCTGGGATGGGCTATGGAATGGCCCCAGAGGAAACCCACGAAGGGATTTCAACCCCATCAGTGTGGAATTCAGTCACTTTGGCAAGGAACAAATTCCCCATCAGTGTGGAATTCAGTCACTTTGGCAAGGAACAAAGTGATAAGGACCCTGTTACAGTTTGCACCATTTATGACAGTCATGTGCAAAACAGGACCGTGGGGTGTTGCACAGAGCTCTCGTTACAAGATAAGGTCTCCGTGTGCTGTTTCCCGTCGATGATGTTATTCAGCAGGATGGCTCACATGCTGAAATTTGAAACTCCTTGGGTGAAAAAATCCCTCTGCAGGCTGTACCAGATGTTGCTTGTGTAGCTCCCAAAGCCCAGAAAGATGAGTTAATCCTTGAAGGAAATTATTTTCAACTTGCATCAAACTTAGAGGCTTTGATCCAACAGGCTATGGCAATTAAAAACAAGGCTATCACAAGAGCTGTGGGTGGTAGTCCTGTCTCTGAGAAAGGAACAGGGCCACTGGCTGACGGCTGCATTCCAGAACGCCTCCAGATGCAGAGGCCCTCAGTGTGATGTTGTGAAAATACTGCACTTGAAACACATGTAGTCATAAACAAATCTTGTTCACCCTTTAAAGACCCTGCAGAAGCATCACCCTCTCCAAGAGGCTTCTCCTGAGAGCTCCAGGCTTCAATGACCTCACTTACCTGGAACCCTCTCAGACCCCATCACCCCTAGCACACAGCTTGCCACTTAATTATTCTCCAAATATATCATCTTTCCCCAGTTATATGGTAAGTTCCTAAACCATGTCTATGTTATATTTCTTCGTATTTCTGAATGCCTAGCACTCTAAGAGCCACGTAATAAAAAAAGCATCCCTAAAAATCTAGCACAGTACCTGGCATGTAGCAGACATTCAATAAGTAAATAGATGCTTATTAGATGAACACAAATTGCTGGTTGACAGCTAAATTGAGTTGGCATGAAAAATAAATAAGGGAAGATTTAACAGGCATTTCTTGTATTGTTTGTTCAGCATCTCACCTCCTTCTTCCAGAAGTTTCCCCTCCCTGGCCCCATCATTGTGGCTCCCACAGAGACAATGCTTCAATGAGTCCTTTCCTGGGACTTTTTGACTTGGAACCAGAGAGAATGTTAAGATGGTCTCTTTTTAGTGACCAAAGCTGTATAGACGTACCGGTAAGCTTAGGAGCTATCGGCCCCCATGTTTTTCCCCACCCAGAGAAAGATGATCTGTATCTAGAGGGAAGAATGAAGCTAACGAAGAGTAACTGGAGTTGCAGAGACAAGAAGAATAAAAGCAAACCCTAATGGTGTTCGAGTTCCGGGTTCCAGTTGTCCCCAAGCCCCAGGCACATTCCCGTCTTTGGGTTTCACAGCAATCCCATTATGCCTTATAATCTCCCCCCACCCCTTTTTCTTAAATGAATTCAAGTTAGGTGTCTGTCACTTGTTACCACACAAGTCCTAACTAGTACAGAAGTGCCTGCTACATGATAGATACTCATAAAAAAGAGAAGTTGAATGAAGTTTCATTACACCAAGTTATGAAGTTTTGCAAACGGGAATTTTTCAGAACTTCCAATCCTTATTTGTGGTTTGAGCAAGTACCTCTGTGCTGTCCCTCCCAGAGCTAGTGTAGTAATGGGCACACATAGCACACATGGACACCACTGTTTCAGGTAGGGTTGAGTCTTCATTTTTCACTTTCAATGACTTTTTTCCATGTGTGCGATTGTTGAGAAGAAGCTCAGATGCTGGGGGCTGCAATGCCATCTGCGCCTGATGGAAAACATTTGTGAGGACCCTCTAAAGTGTGATATGCTCAACAGCAGCCACGGACTTAACTCTGAAATATGGTCTGCATGAACAGGGCTATGGGAAAGAGCCTTAGGATAGCTCCACAGTAAAGATGATGGTATGGAGACTGCATGGTGTCCACATTCTCTGAAGTTCAAATCCAGACACATGGTCCAGTGCACATGAGGGAATTTATGGGCACAATGAGATAGCTTATTTGAAGTTGGGTGACCACTCAGCATCTCTGGTTACCATATTTATGGAGCTAATCGCTAGCATCTAACCCTTCTCTAGACAGGCTGCTTTACTTACTGCCACCCAAATAGCCCACATTGGCTTTATCCTCAGCATATGTACTCACAAAATTCCTGGTACCAGATAACTCTCCCTCCTTTCCTTCATTTTTTCCCCATTCAAATCCTACCCATCCTCCAGGCCCAGGTATTCTGCCTCCTCCAGAAACGTCTGTCCTGTCTAACCCACCACACCTTGCATTTCATCATTTCTTCTAAGAATAGCAACGACATGCCATATAACCACATGTGTGCACTCTTGGTGCTCCTTCTCTCTGTAGCCAGCAAAAGCCTCACAGTTCTTCTCACTGCAGCACTTGAGGCGGCCATGAAAGACTGACGAGCTGGCGAGTGACATGAAACCTAGTTGCTATCTTTGATCCGTTCCTTTATATTTTTACTTCAAGTTTCTGAGGGTGCTTGTCTTCTTTCTCCAGCTTGGCTCTTAAGTCCTTGAGGTCAGGACCATGCCTTAATATCTTAATAACAATGATAATAGCAGCAGCAAATATTTATTGAGTAGTTGTATGTGCTGGCACTCTGCTAACCATTTCCCATGTATTACCTAATTAAGTCCTCAACACAGTCCTATGAAAGAGGTGTTATTATCCCCATTTTATAGACGAGGATCCTGAGCCTTTATGATAATTAGCAACTTGTTCAAATATACACAGCTAGAATGTGGCAGAACCAGAACTTGACCCCCAAACCTTTGCTCTTATCCAGCGTGGTGCATTTTCTTGCCCTCTTTGTATGTGTGCATGGCAGGTGCTTAATAAGTGTTTGTCGAATAGGGACTTTTTCTAAAGTGATGAGGCTCTTCCCAAGAGACAGAGAGAAATTGAATTGAAAATACCAGAAGCAAATTCTCCTCCCCAAAGAGTTGGAATGTAACATAAAGGCTTAACTTTCCCAGTATCCTTGGCTGAAGGCAATGGATTCCCCATTCCACAAATAAACATGCTTTATATATACAGAAATATTAAAGGTCAACTCTAAACGGGGGGATCTTGTGAAGAAGCTAGCTGGGGGCCTCCTGACAGGGGTCTTTGCAGTGGCTCTACAACCACCCAGTCATTGGCACCTCCCTGAGACTCAGTTTCCAAATTTGTAGAATGATTCATTTGGACTCTATTAGCACTTCCCAAGTGTGTCCCTGGAACATTGGCCCTACAAAAAATTCACATAAAGAGTGGTTCTGTTGTCAGTGCGATTGGGAAATTGCATCTCCCCTTGGGAGATACACAGTCCATACTAAATGCTCTGAGAAGGCCAGCGGGAAAGAACCTCCTTGTTTAATGTTTACTCAATGCTTATTCACCCCACCATGTCCTAGCCCTCTTTGGTTTCACCTAATAATGGCCCGTATCTCTCATAACTAATTACACACTTAATAAAAAAACAAACAACAACAACAACAACAAAACCCCCCAAAATTGGCTAAATATTTCTTAAGGACCCTTCCTAACATTCTATAGTCTATGAAACAATAGTGTAACTTGACTATAAACTGCCCCTCAGTGAATTAAAGGTGGAATCACAATCTTGAATTATTGAGATTGGTCAGGAAAGTTTAAAGGGTTTTAAGATCACTTACCCAAGTTCAGCGGTCCGTCCTGCTCACTTCGTTTCCTGAAACAGACGATAGGGGGCACTAGTGGACCGCAGTAGTGGCCACCTCTCCACAAACTGCAAGAAAGGCCAAACCAAAGTTAAAGCAACCAGAGGGATTTCAGCAATTCCTTTTCCAGCTGAATGGAAAGCTACTGCAAACAAACTTCTTTCTCTTCAGGGTTTCTCTCCACCTCTCTCTCCTTAGCATTAAAAAATGGGTTAGAATCCAGATACATCTTACTTTTGCCCTTTACCTTTAGAGATGGAAACCCACATCGAGCAGCTCCTTTCAACTGCTTGTCCGTGGTTTGTGTTCACTTTGGGGCAGCTGCATTTGACAGTGGAAGTGCTTATTGAACTAAACGCGGAGGCTGTGAGTGGAGAAAGGAATTATTCTTTCCTTCATCAGTTCACTTAAAAGAAAAAATAATTGTATGGGTGAGGAAAAGAACAATCTCCTTTAGGATACAAGTTCTATTTAAATCAAATTTTTTCTCTAGACTTTGGGCTCCAGATTTATACAATAAGACTCTTTTTAATAATGTGGCAGGATTGAAAAGGCTTGGGGACAAAAGAGGTATACGTGATTTTTTCTCACTTATCACTTCTTTGTCATTTTCCTGTGAAATAGAACAAGGCAGGAAGGCCTCCCCATCCAAGTCAAACACAAGAGATTTATGATGTGACTGGTTCTAAGCGAATATTGTGAGAAGCAGATGCTCGGGTGGGTTATTTTTAATCTACATCCTCCCTTGTGATTACCTACCTCTGCCAATACTACCCCTACAAAGAGCCCCCCACTGAAGAAAGAAGACTTTACATGGACTTTAAAATCTTTTCCTCAAGGGAAAGTGTAAACAGGATTCAGGAGAGTATGTTCCACAGAAACCAACAGAGGACAGAGAAATAAATCACTTTCCACCCACAGAAATTCTCTACATCACTATCTCAAAGATACTTTGAGCTTGGAGGGTCTTCACATTCACCTCATTTCACCCTTTCATTGTGTACACAAGGGGACCAGAATCCCTACGTCATGCATGGGGATACCAGCCTGGCCAGTGCCTGAGCTTCTGGCCACTTGTCCCCCAAAGCAGTACCCTTCCCACTGCCTTGTGCTGGATCCTAGTCCCAGACCCTTAGGAGATCCCAGGTGCTCACCTGTGCAGGCAGCAAGATGCATGAGCAATAGCCACATCCCACCCTGATTCTACATGCTGCATGGAGCATCTTGTTTTTGACAATCCCATTCTTGTCCCAATGAGAACAGCCGAGAAAATGGGATGTGAAGGGTAGTCTTGTCCCAGCCAACAAAGCACAATTCATCTGTATTTCTGATCCATCTCTACCACTCACCTCTCAAAGTAATGCTGGGAAGAGTTTGGAAGCTAGAAATTAAGCAGTTTAAACTCTTTGGAAAGTTCCTAGTGCCTTAGAATTCCAGGAAGTGCTGAATCATAGAGTCACAGAATAGGAAAAGATTTGTAAGAAAAGAATGAAATGAATATTTATTGAACACCTCCCATAGTATTGGATATATTTTATTGCAACCTCACAGTCACCCTCAGAGGTAGCTATACCTCTGATCATAATCTCCTTTTTATAGAGGAGGAAACTGAGGATCAGAGTGGTTAAGGAAATCAGCCCAAATCACTGAACTAGTAAGCTAGGATCTGAACTCAGATCTGCCTTGACTGAGGAAACCACTGCTCAGAACAATTATGCTATTTACTTTTTGTTCTCACTTCGTGTTTCCTGTTGGAGGACACTCAATCCATATCCTCTGTCTGTAAAAGATTTTTCCCCCTATATTTTCTTCAAATTCTTACACATAGCAAAATTCTACAACATCATTTGTGTCTACCTTTCACAGCCATTAGAGTGAGCAAGTTCTTCCTAGTATCTAACTTAAATCCCCCCGTGCACTGAGAGCCGCTGGCCCTGCCTTCAGGGAGCAGGGAAAATGGCTACAACATTTGGTTAGTAGCAGCAGCTTCCCAGTCCTGGTTCCAAACTGCTTCTGCTAAAAGAATAGCCAATTCAAAACATATGCGCTGTCGTGAAGCTTCACCCCACCCCAGATGCTCAAGTCTTCCTTTGGCCCCTTTCAGGGTGAGCCTGAATATCACTCATGATCAGGCCCCACCATCCAGGCTGTGAACAAGAGAGATCAAGGCTCTTCTTCTATCCCCATTCCTGAGCTGAGCCATGATTGAATCTCCTTTTTCAAAGTATATTCTAGGGCTAACATCTTATGTAATCAAATAAAGGGCCTATTTGCATCTGAGCTGTGACAAAGATGAGAAAACAAAATTTCTTGCATGGGGAATTTGGACACCTTCTATGAATTTCTATGATAAAAAAATCTATCCCTTGCAAAAATCTGTTCATCGAGCATGATAAAGTGCATAGCAGTACAACAACTTGCCTTTAAGAGCAAGTGAAGGTTTGTGGGAAATGTAAGAGAAAGTTCTGTGTTTGAATGCCACCATTGCCCCTTCTTAGCTGTGTGATCTTCAGCAAGTTACTTAACCTCTTTAAGCTTTAATATTCTTCTCTGTATTATGCAAGTAATAATACATAACTCTTTGGGTTAATGAAAAGTTTCCTTCAAAGTGCTCCATAAAATTTTTAAAGGTATTATTACCGGCACTATTGCTATTGCAGCAGCACTAAAAAGCCTACCTCTGATTTGAGAGAAGAGTAACCTTTTATCTTGCTCCTTTGGGGCACATCTTTACTCTTTATGCATTTAATAACAGCTCATATCTAATGGGTGTTTAGTATGTTCCAGGCTTTACATGCTTTAAGCTTTACATGTTTTAGGTCATTCCTATCAACCCAAGAAGGTAGATGCTGTCATTAGCATCCTCACTTTACAGTTGAGCAAAGAAGTGAAGCAAATTACTTTAGGCTATAGGCCAATAAGTGATTGAACCTAGGCCATCTAATTCCAAAATACATGCTCCTGAGCACTATATCAGTTAGGATTTATTCTGGCTGTAACACAACCCAAAATAACAGAGGCTTAAATTAGATGGAAATCTGTTTCTCTCTCATGTACAAGTCCAGAGGTTGCTAGTTCAAGACTACACTGGATGCTCAACTCCACACAGTGCTCAGGGATCCAGGCTCCTTCTCTATTCCCATGCTTCTAATAGTAGTCTCATCCACAACATCCAAAACAGATGCTGGAGCTTCTTTCATCACATCTGTATTCCAAACAGCAGGACCAAAGAAGGGACAAGATAGAAAAGGGACAAAATGCATGCCATTATTTGTCTCATAAACTGTTCTTGGATGCAACTATGTGACATTTCTGCTTAAATCTCATTAATCATAGTAGCAATGGGGCTGGGAAATGTAGTCATTACTGTGGATGGCTTTGTGACTAGTTAAAAATTGGAGGATATTATTACTGAAAGAAGGGGAGTAGTAATAAGAATCTAGGTGAGTATATGGAGGTGTAGTGGGAAATAAAGCTGAAGAAATGGGCAGGAACTGGGTGGTGAGAACTTACCATAACCCTACATTTCACTACTATAATCTTTGGGTTCATTTCCCATTTCAGCAGGTACGAAGAGAGGGTAGGGCTGTCTCCTGAAAACCACCAGTTATGGTCACTCACTGGTTCTCTGAAGCCTTGTAACCAGCACTCCCAGAATACAAGTCAGGTGTCCACTTTAGGCAGGTTCCAGTCCAGTGATGGACTTTTGGCAGGTTCCAGTCTGGAACCCACTAGTTCATTAGGTTAAAATGGAGTTGGATGGCTTCTGATTCACATCTCCAGAGAGTCCAGAAAGAGGAGATGGGATGAGAGGACTCTGTGACTGACCACACGCTCTGAGTGGCCCTGGGCTGGCTTCTCTGAACCTCCAGAGGGAGCCCGGATGCCAACCACTAGAGAGTAACTTCATGGTTTCCAAAGTTCTTTTTCCTATATTATTTCCCTGGAAACGTACAATAGGATTGTGGTAGGGGTTGCTCTGCTCCCTGTTTTACCAATGAGAAAAAAGGAAGTCAGAGTCCCCCTGAGATATTCAATAGGATGAGGTGAGGTCTTAGAATCTGTCTTTTCACAGTGATGCAGAGTGATTCTCATGTTCAAATAACTTTGCAAAACACCGAGCTCAGGGTGGTTAGTGATATGGGAGGGTCACACCTAGGGTGGCAGATGAATCACAAGACCATAAACTTCAGGATGACTTTGAGTTATGTCTGTCATCATTACTGCTGTGACTCTGTACCTGGCACATTGCAGGTGCTCAATAAATATTTTGATGAAAGAACACATGAAGACAAGCTCAGGCACCCAGGCTTCTTGGATTCTACTACCTCTAGTGCTATGGAATAATCCAAGAATGAGCTCACATTTTTATATGCTTAGTACTCACAAAGTGTGAGATAAGTATGACTAAAACATCCATTTTATAGATGTAGAAACTGAGGTTAGATGACTTGCCCAAGGTTACACAGATGGTAAATATTAGAACCAGGATTCAAACTCAGGCTCTTGAATATTACACTCTTTTGTTCCTCTAACAGGGAATAATTATTTCATGTCAGTAGATTTACCATAGCTCAAACCATTCCCCAGAAGCCAGAAAAATTCTGTTCTGTAGATATCTAGTGTAACAGTTAACCTAATACACAGATGTGAGTCCTGTCCCTCAACACCAATGTTATAGAAAAGTTCCATTCTGGTTCATAGACTATTTGCTCATTTTGAAGTGCCAAACTAGATTGGCAGAGAGAAATGTCTATTGACCTTGAGTGTTTCCTTGTGAGCATGCATCTGTTTTTGTTAATGGGGATGAAGGCAATCAGTGAGCTCTCAGTAGCAGACATTCTTGACAGTGGAATTCTCTCCCAATCTGTGAAGTTTTATTATCCCTCAGGCTGGAGAGCAGGTTGTCAGTTTAGACAGTGTCCTGTTGTACCCAGAGGTTTTTGAGCTCTTCTGTTCTTTCAAAAGAGACATTGTTTCTTCAGGGTGAAGTTGAACCTCAAGGAGATGTGAGATTTTTGTGGTGGAGTAATCACATCAAAACAACTCCAAGTAGACCTGGTAGAGTAAATCAGCTCTGTGGGGGCCCCATCTACAAGTCCCTCACATATCCAGCAACAAATTTAAAGTGCAGGAGCTGAGCCCTTATCTGATCTGCTTTCTCTGCCCACTTTTATATCCATTGCTCCAGCTCTGGCACATGCGAGGGTGGGGGAAGTTGCTCACCTTGGAAAGTTTCCATTTCCTTCCTTTGGTGACGTTCCTTTATAGAAGAAACAACATACAGATTACACTGAAAAGTGCTGCCTCCTAACATGCTTGCATTAGCAGCCTTCGTGTGGTTTCTCGCTGGCTCTTCATTCGTCTTAGATGCAACCTGGCCCCTGCACTGTCCAACCACCATAACACAGGGGCAGGTAGGAATATGGATAGTTGGTTAGTGGGCTTCATGAGGACTTTGCTTTTTCACTCAGCTACTTTTCCTGAAAGAAGAGTTGAAGACAGGTCTCTGTTCTTTGGGGTCAAACACCATGTGTGGTTTTTTTTTTTTTTTTTCCGTTTTGTCTTTTTTCGTGTCCGGCAACGGATCGCAACCCTCAGTGTCGCGCCCGTACCGGACCGGGACCGGCAACGGGATCGCAACCCTCGGTGCTGCGCCCACACCTCACTCAGCCAGTGAGTGGGAACCGGTCTGTATGTGGGATCCGAACCCTTGGCGGGAGGGCCACCGCCCTCCCAAGCGGCGCACTGTAGGAGTGCGCCACTGGGCCGGCCCCATGTGTGGTTTTTTGATCCTTCCCAACAACCACCCCAAATGATAAGAACAGTTGTCAGTTCATTTATTGCCAGAAGCTAGACCCCCTGACATCTGATGAAAGTGGAGCTTTTTCAAAGAGCAGGGTATGAAAAAATAGTGGAATTGGAAGGTGGGAATACAGAGGGCCTTGGTAGTGTGTCCATGAAGTGGTGTTCATGGTCTGACTTTGTGTTTATATTCTATCTCAATAAAAATGTTGTGATTTTTTTCTAGATTATAAAAGAAATATGACGACTGATGGTTCAGTACTTCCACATGTTTTCTTAGGCCTTCAATATTTATATCACACTTCTAACAGTTAAACGTTTGTCTTCTGAAATATCGGCTTATTCCATTGGGAAAAGCATTTTGGAATACATGTTAACCTTCTGTTGTCCCAGCAACCTCCCTTCGCCTTTCCACCCCCCACATGCCACTCTTCAGCTTTCCCAAATTATAACTCTGCTAAGTAAAGGGAGCTAGAGGTCTGTCTTGTCTTCTCTCATTCCTGACAGAATGTGACATGGAGCAAGCAATAGGTGGTTAAATATTTGAGCAGAAAGGAGACCTGTATCCACTCCAATGTCTCTGTGGTTGACAGACCTCAATAAGGCATGTCTAAATGTGAGAACCAGACACCATCTTTAAGGCTGTGGGAACCCAGGTAAAGTTTCTCCTTCATGAAGTTTCCCCTGAGCCTAGTTAAGGGAGGGATGGGGCACCAGCACAGAGCCCCCCACCTTCACGCTGCCCATGCAGGGCTCCACATTTCCCACTATCTAGGGAAGGAAAGCAAACTGGGAAAGAGATCCAGTACTGAGTTTCCTGCCAATTTTGTCCTGCAGGGCATTAAAGTTGGATGTAACTTAATATAGAAAAATAAAGAAATAGTCATCATATATGCTCTGAGTGTTGTGTAAGAATTCTTAACTTTTAACAATATATGAAAAAATGTAACCTCAATTTGCAAAGAAATTAAAATTTAAATGAAAAAGAATTTCCCCATTAGATTAGCAAAGTTTTTTTTTAAAGGGAAACACTCAATGATGGTGAGCAAGGGTCATTGAAATGGTGAAATGGTCACACTACACACTTTCATTAGATATGTAAATTGGTACAATTCTTTTGGCACATAATTTGGTAAGCACTAAAAGGCTTAAATTTTGACCCAGTAATTCTTCTACCAGTCTATTATTATAGTGGGAGTTTCTATTATTGTGAAATAATCAGAAACCGGGATAAAAATTTATACACAAAGATGTTTATGGTAGTGTTATTAACAGTTGTAATAAACATGACGTCACACATTTGGTAACAGTGTGATTCAATGTGATTCTAACAAGAAGGAAATGGTTAAGTAAATGATAGCACATCCATGAGATCTAATATTGAACTTTTTTTTTTGGCAGCTGGCCAGTACAGGGATCTGAACCCTTGACTTTGGTGTTATTACACTGCACTCTAACCAACTAACGTGCCAGCCACCAAGATTTAGTTGGTGATATAGACATTAAGGCTCTTCAAAAATATCATGGCTCCCTCCCAGATGAAATTAGAGATAAACCAACTCTTGCTGCATAAGAAACCACCACAGAATTTAGTGGCTTAAAACACTCTTAAGAATCTGTGGATTGGCTGGATGGTTCTTTTGGTCTGGGCTGGCTCAGCTGAACGGTTGAGGATGGGCTCACTTACATCTCTGGGACAGCTGGGACAGCTCAGTCTTTCTCTCCATTTGGTCTTTTATCCCCTTGGTCAATCTTTGGCTATTCTAAAAGCATTAAGAGAGAAAAGTCCCAATGCACAAGCACGTGTCAAGCTTCTGCTTATATTACATTTGCTAATGTCTCATTAGCCAAAGTCAGTTACGTGGCCAAGCCAAGAGTCCAGGGGTGTAGAAATAGACTCAACCTCTTGATTGGAGGATCAGCAAAATAGTGTGGTCATTAAAAAAATGTAGGTATCACACCATGTAACTTGCTTTGGCTAATAAAATATGAAAGCTTTTGAGGCAGATGCTTTCAGAGCCCATGCATGCTTTCCTATATTCCCCTTTCCCTCTTTCACAACACCAGATACCTTTCATAAGGTGGCTGCTCCATGTGGCTCTGTTTGGGAATGATCGAGATGAGCGGAGCCCCCATGCCATCCTGCACTGGACATGCAGCCTGAATAAGAAATAAACTTTTGAGATGGAATTTTCTGTTATTACTACAAAACCTAGATTATTTAAACTAACATAAAAATTATGAAGGCATTAAAATGATATTTAAAAATGAACTACTTATGTGGGAAAGAGTTCAGTATATAACTTTATAAACCAAAAGCCTATAAAACAGGTATATACTTGTATATGTTATATAATCCTAAATTTGTCAAAACAGGCAAACATACACACACACATATATTGAAAGGAAATATATCAGATGTGGTCAGTTATAGGTTATGTTTATTTTCTTCTTTTCTCTCTATATTTTGCAAATTTTCTATAATGAGTTTGTATTATCAAGGTAGATTATGTTATTTATTTCAATTACTCCCTACTCCCTCCCTAGAAGAGTATTATTCATCCCTGCCCATTGTCATGTGATTTACTTTGCTTCCTGTGGGAGGATTTTATGTCTCCTCTTTGCTGGACTTGGGCTTGGTCATGTGACATAATTTGGCCAATGAAATGTGAGTAAATATGGCATTTGCCATGTTGGAACAGAAAGTTTAAGATGCACCTTGAGTATTGGCCAGTTCTCCCTCTCTTTCCCACGCATGTCCCTTGGAAGGGCCTCTCTCTCAGCCTGGATCCTGGGATGAGATGACAAAGCAGAGCCAGCGCCTGGTGCAAAACCACAGCCCTCCTCTGCCTCCAAACAGCCTGAGGGCAAAATAAACCATTGTTGTAAGTCACTGAGATTTGGGAGTATTGTTAACACAGCAAACCTTGCTAAGAAAACTCATTTTTTACATTCAAAAAGAAACCTAAAACTGTGGCGATCGGGTGACTTATAAACCACCAAATTCTAAGTCCTAGCTATAAAAGATACTGCTTTCTTTTTATCCCATACCATCCTCTTTCTCTGTCTCTCTTTCTCCCTTTCAATTTCAAGGTGAAATACTACAAAATCAGGATGTCCTGATGTAAACCAGTTCATAGGTCCAAGGGCCACCTCCTCTTAAAAGGTAGCAGGCCACATCCCTATTTTCTGGAGATATACCAGGAGTTGTCACTTCTTTGGACCAAAGGACAGTAAAAAAGGAGCTCATCTCTTCTTCTACTTAAAATTCTAGAGGATATTTTAGCACTGGCATGGATTATGGCATGATTTAGAAGTCACTAACCAGCACAGAATTCTCATTCTGAATTAAAATAGACTTGTTTCATCCAAAACCTGGCTGTGGATATTCTCAAACTACATGCAGAGGATTGATCATTTATACACACTATGCTCACTTGTTCAAAGAAAATGTGTTTTTTTTAAGTTTTTCTGTAGATTACCTAATCTTTCCTGTAGAGTAACTAGGAAACTTACATTTAAGTATCTCAGTGTCCCCTCCCTGTCTTCTTCTCCAGGTGGTCTCTTAGTACATGTGTTTGTTAATTGTGTTGCTGTGGTGGTGCGAGATGGAACTCAGATCTGTGTCCTGGTCCCATGCTGCTCTCTGGATCTTCACCATCTTTGAAGAAATGATTTCCCTGTCTACCCAGTCACTCCTCATTCTACTGGCACCTTTTGTGGACCTCCATGGCTAGAATACTCTAGGTCTGATGTCTTTCAGTTCAGTCACTGTTGGGGACTTCCTGGTTAACTTGCCTCATCTCAGCTCTCTGGGGTCATATATTTCTTTAAATTATGGGCGAGATGGAACTCAGATCTGTGTCCTGGTCCCATGCTGCTCTCTGGATCTTCACCATCTTTAAAGAAATGATTTCCCTGTCTACCCAGTCACTCCTCATTCTACTGGCACCTTTTGTGGACATCCATGGCTAGAATACTCTAGGTCTGATGTCTTTCAGTTCAGTCACAGTTGGGGACTTCCTGGTTAACTTGCCTCATCTCAGCTCTCTGGGGTCATATATTTCTTTAAATTATGGCTAGAATCCCCAGCCTAAGTGGTCAGCCCTGCAAGCACCCACTTTGATAACCCTCTGCTGAGCATACCAGCTACACTGTCAACTACCTTCTCCACCCTTCACTGGTCCTTTGAAGAACTTCTGGACACTCTTCCTTCCACTTGGACGGGGAGCCAAGAATGGCTGAACTTAGCCATGCCCAATTGGGCAGCACGGGTTGGTAGAGGGGGCCCTTGGTTTTATTCCAATTGCTGCCCTTGTTCACGAGAAGAGGAATTTTCTGTCCTGCTGGAAGAATGTGAACTAGACCTCCTGCCCTCTGTCTTGGGTGAAGGTCATGGAAGGAAGTAGGCCATACCCAAGCTTGGAAGTGAGGGTTCTGTGGGCTCCTCTGAACGAGATTCTTTCTTGTCTCTCCCTTGTTTGGGAGCATATTTACCACCTGTTTTTCATTTCCCCAGCATAGAATGTGGGAGGCCAGGATCACAAAATATTCCCTTGTCATTCCCCAAATGCCTCTGAACTCCCTTTCTTAAAATTTTTGCTGCCATCCATGCTGAATTTCTTGAATGGCTGCCAGCACACACCATATTACTTCCTACTTCTGAGACTTTGCCCAGACTACCCAACACCCATGTCTCTTGGAAAACTTCTACTCATCTGCTAAGACACTGCCCAGAACTCTTCCTCTAAGATGCTCACTTCTGTCTTGGCACTTTGTATGTTAAACTTAGTCAAAGAGACCTTTTGTGTCTGTCTTTATCATAAGAATACAAGGTCCTGAGGGGCACGGATCCTATCAGAAGCATCCTTGTTGCTTGGCACATGGATCTCTCTGTATTTCTTACAACTGCATGTGAATCTACAGTTATTTCAGAATGAAAAATTGAATAATAATTTTTTTAAAACTCTAAGTGAACAAAGCTCATCATTCTCTAAAGCTCTCTGGTGACCCCCTGGTAAAAAACCAGAGTTCAACGTAAATCCAAGGCCTTTAGGAAGCTGCCATTTCCAAATAAGGATGGATGTTTCAAACTATTAGTGGTTGAGTGTCCTGTGCTCCATTTGTCCTCAGAACCATCAAGTCTGAAAGGCTTTGAGGAATGTTGGGATACCTGCTAATAGTTAGAAATTATGCCAGTTATAAAAAGGAGATCTTTTAAATTATCTGGGCAGATAAATTAGGAAAAATGGCCTCCTCTAGGCTTTGTGGTTGGATAATGTCTTTATGTAAAATACAAGTATGGTGCCCCTTCCTCCAGGTGCTTTGATCATACCAACAGGCTTAGAGAGGGGTGCAAGACAAGTTTCAGCACCCTCTCTTTCTCCCAGCCCTGCATTCTTGGGTAAGGCATAACCTAAAAACCCAGCAGCCCAGGCCTGAGTATTTTTCTAGGTTTGCCACCTGATTTCAAAGGGCTAACTTTCATGTTTTCATCCACTTGGAGTGTCTGCCCATGTTGAAATATGTCCTGTGTGTAGCAAAAACTTAGTATTTTCTGTTAATTATCTTAAGCAAGTCAATGTAGGTAAAGAATTAGTGTATGGCTTGTTCTCCACAAAAATCAGTTCTTTTTTAGTGAATATACCCTTTGTCTGTCCTTTTGGGCTGTTATAACAAAATGCCATAAACTGGGTGGCTTACAAACAGCAGAAACTTATTTCTCACAGTTCTGGAGGCTGGGAAGTCTAAGATCAAGATGCTGGCATATTTGGAGTCTGCTGAGGGCCTGCTTCCTGATTAATAGATGATGCCTTCTTGCCATGACCTCACATGTCAGAAGGAAACTTATTTCTCACAGTTCTGGAGGCTGGGAAGTCTAAGATCAAGATGCTGGCATATTTGGTGTCTGCTGAGGGCCTGCTTCCTGATTAATAGATGATGCCTTCTTGCCATGACCTCACATGTCAGAAGAGACAAGGGGGCTCTTTGGGGCCTCTTTTATAAGGGTACTAATTCCAGTCATGAGGGCTCCACTGTCCTGACTAAATCACTTCCCAAAGGCCTCACCAACCATCACCTTGGGGTTTAAGATTTTAACGTATAATTTGTGGGGGGACATAAACATTCAGATCATAGCACCCTCCTTTTGGGTTTGTTCCTCATGGAAGTTCTTGTCAGGATAACATCTTCTGCGGGGGCTTCTTTTTTCCCTGAAGAGTAAAAGTGAGGATCTGGGAACCAGTTTTGGCCTCCATTATGTATCTCAAAGGAGTGGCTCTACAGGACTTTGCTAAGCAGGCAAAAATGTGTATCTTAGTTAAGATTATAGCTTTTTGGCAACAGGTTTGCCACCAGAACACAGATGTTATGAAAACCATTGCTAAATCAAAGCCAAAATGGGAAAGGGAAAGGCTCATATCAACATCATTGTCATTGGACATGTAGATTTGGGCAAGTCCACCATTACTGGCCATCTGATCTACAAATGTGGTAGGATAACAAAGGAACCATCGAAAAATTTGAAAAGGAGGCTTCTGAGATGGGAGAGGGCTCTTTCAAGTATGCATGGGTCTTGGATAAACTGCAAGCTGAACATGAGTGTGGCATCACTATTGATATCTCACTGTGGAAATTTGAGACCAGCAAGTATTACGTGACTATCACTGCTGCCTTGGACACAGAGACTTTCTCAAAAACATGATTACAGGCCCATCTGAAGTTGACTGTACCATCTTGATTGTTGGTGCTGGTGTTGGTGAGTTTGAATCTGGTATCTCCAAGAATGGGCAGACCCATGAACATGCCCTTCTGGCTTACACACTGAGTGTGAAACAACTGATTGTTGGTATTAACAACACTGAGCCACCGTACAGCCAGAAGAGACACAAGGAAATCTTTAGGGAAGTCAGCACCTATATCAAGAAATTTGGCTACAACACCACATAGTAGCATTTGTGCCAATTTCTAGTTGGAATGGTGACAACACGCTAACATGCCTTGGTTCAAGGGATGGAAAGTCACCCATAAAGATGGCAATGTCAGCAGAACCACACTGCTTGAAGCTCTGGATTGCATCTTGCCACCAACTTGTCCAACAGACAAGCCATTGCATATGCCTTTCCAGGCTGTCCACAAAATTGGTGGTATTTGTTCTGCTCCTGTGGGCCAAGTAGAGACTGGTGTTCTCAAACCTGGCATGGGTCACCTTTGCCCCAGTGAACATTACAACTGACATAAGGTTGTTTAAATGCACCACGAAGCTTAGAGTAAAACTCTTCCTGGGGACAATGTGAGCTTCAATGTCATGAACATGTCTGTCAAAGATGTTTGTGGAGGCAGCATTACTGGTAACAGCAAAAATGACCCACCAATGCAAACGGTTGGCTTCACTGCTCAGGGTATTATCTTGAACCATCCAGGCCAAATCTGGGCTAGCTCTGCCCCTGTACTGGATTGTCACACAGCTCACATTGCTTGCAAGTTTGCTGAGCTGAGGAAAAGGATTGATGGCCATTCTAGAAAGAAGCTGGAAGGTGGCCCTACATTCTTGAAATCTGGTGATGCTGCCTTCGTTAATGTGCTTCCTGGCAAGCCCATGTGTGTTGAGAGCTCCTCTGACTATCCTCTGGGTCGTTTCACTGTTTGTGCTATGAGACAGACAGATGCTGTGGGTGTCCTTAAAGCAGTGGACAAGAAGGCTGCTGGAGCTGGCAAGGTCACCACATCTGCCCAATAAGCTCAGAAGGCTAAATGAATGTTATCCTTAATACCTGCCACCCCAGTCTTCATCAGTGGTGCAAGAACAGGCTCAGAACTGTTTGTCTCAATTGGCCATTTAAGTTTAATAGCAAAAGACTGGTTATGATAACAATGCATCGTAAAACCTTCAGAAGGGAAGGAGAATGTTTTGTGGACCATTTTTGTGTGTGCGTATGTGTGTGGCAGTTTTACGTTATTAGTTTTTAAAGTCAGGACTTTTTAATGAAAGCAACTTGACCAAAAATCTGTCACAGAATTTTGAGACCCATTAAAACAAAGTTTAATGAGAGAGAAAGAAAAAAAGATTATAATCACCGCAAGTGTATCTGAGTGGGGGTGGAGTAAAAGCCTGTTAAAGTCGCTGTTCACTGTGAGTGTCTGCAGGTGTATTTGCATCTAGCATTGCCTTTGATTTCTTTCCCACAGACTGTGAACACTTTGTGTGTAGGGACCTTGAGTTCATCACACCTGTCTGCTGGCTAACATGTGGGGGTCTGACACTGTCACACCAAGGTGGCACAGACACACACCTGACCAGTGACATGCAACAGAAAGTGAAGTAAGGTTTCTTGGATAAGCTTCTGGGTAGACAGGCAGCAGAAGGCCTGTGTACCTTGGGCTGCAATTACCCTACAGAGAAGTGTGTGCTCAATTAGCCAGAGCTGGACATACCCCAGCAATGGCTTAGGGGAAGCAGACTGCCCCATATGGCTCTATGTCTTTATAGGGAAAGGGTGGCAGAGGACATCTAGTACACTATGTAACACTGGGAACTTCCTGGTGGAGGAAGCAGCTCATTAGAAGATGGAGCCTCCAGAGACCAGCCTCTGGCATCAGCTTGCTCTTCCCTTGAGCTAACACAGACCTGCTCAGCGCGCTTCTTGGTAAAGTACCAAGAGGGCTGCGGGGATTTGTCTGCCCTCTGGCCCCGAGTAGGTAATTGGGCACTCAGTAAGTGGTGAATGAATGGGACTTTCATTGTTAGGAGGAAACTCATGTTTATTTTACTTAAATTTGCTCTCCTCTCACAAGCTGGCTGTGGTAAGGCCCCTTAGCAGTGGATGGGCTGGGCGGGATCAGAGGGGATTTTCTGTGCCTGCCCACTTCACAGGGAAGGGAGTGCACAGATTAGCTACCATGGTTCTTCTTGTACCTAGATTTCTAGAATGGAAACCAAGTGAACTTCTCTCTCCTGCTGGGTAGAAGAGGTAGCTGCTGAAAAGGCACAGATACAGAGGAACCAGGCTGGACACGGCTTTCCACCCCGCATCACAGTGTGGGCAAAGTATCCCCCGCTGTGGCAAGGAGAACCTCGGAACCACTCTTGGGAGGGGTCTAGTTAGGTTGGCCATCATGTCACCTCAGTCCAGTCATCAGGGCACCTGGCAGCCATATGATAACCATGGAGTGCTCTTTTAGAGATAAATGTTTGAAATCAGAACTGTCACAAAGGGGAAAACAGTCTAGGATCCATCATAAGGAGTTCCAAAAGCCCCAGCATCACTGGAAGCTCCAGATCTGCTGCTCCTGGGACCAGCATGGAGCAGGATGAGACACCTGCTGCAAATGAAGACAGAGAGCGTGGGAAGAGTCTACGCCACAGGACGGCAGGCTTCCACAGCCACAGCAATTGGTGATAGGCCTCAGGGGTGAGGAGGAGAGCTGCAGCTTTTGGGGTCAGAGATGTCAGGACTCAGGTAGTGTGAGGGATCCTCACCATAGTGTAGCTAGCAACTAACCTGTGTCAGGCTGTAGAGGAGCAGGAAGTTGCTTTTCCTTCCATGGGCAGTAGGAGGCATCGCAGCTCTGGAAGGCAGAGGATGTGTCTCAGCACTGGGTGAGTCATTTCTCTCCTTCAAATTGAAGAGACTCCTGGGGTGGAATCAATCTGTGACCTCCTGGTGATGGTTGGACCCATGAACTTGCAATAGCAAGGATGAGCCTTTTCTGCTGAAAGTCAATACTACTGCTGTTACTACTGCTGTTACTGCTACTCCTACTACTACTACTGGCTATTAACCACACACGTTGCCAAAATCTGTACAAGGATTTTTTCACTTAACTCTCAAAATAACCCTGGGATGTAAGCACTACCAAGATTTAGGAATCTGAAGCTTAGTGAGGTTGCATGAATCGTTTAAAACAGCTTGGAGTGGTATAGCCTGGAATAGAACACAGTTAAGTCAGTTTCTCGAGTCCACAAGCCTCACCATTACTCTGTTTTGCATGTGCCTCAGATGTCTCGACAATAAGGAATTTATTCAGCCAAGATATCTTGCTTTAGTGAGTGCCATGTGGCAGAAATTGTGTTTATCCTGTTCATCAACGTGGTCCCAATGCCTAGTGCAGTGCTTGGCTCACAATAAGTACTAGACGAGTATCTGTGGAATGAAAATAGAGATGTGTAAGCGGCAGAAAACCAGCAGTTTGTACTGAGTCTCTTTCCTGAAGTGAGCTATGAATCATATTTCTATGACAGGTCAAGGGAAGGAAACTGTGACCATCAGACTATTTGTAATTTTAATATTTCAGATTCAAAACAAGCATTGTTTTATGATCAAAATGAGTTATCCTGACATTCTATCACATCTTATCAGACTCTTCTTTATTCAAAATGCTGTTGGTACTATTACTTAATAAACTGGAGCAAGCAATAAATTCCACTGGTCTACAGAGACTGCAGTTGGGTTCCCAGTACCAAAATGATTTTGATTATTGAGTTGGCATGTACCCCTAAACATTCCTAAATCAGTGGTTGGCAGCAGCAAGATTCTGAGAGAAAGAAAGAAAGAAAAAAATAACTAGCATGCACACACATACACATCTAGCAGCTTCAAAGCCTTTTACACATTAATGGATTCCTTATGGATTACATGGCTGTAATTGTGAAAGAGGACAAAGACTAGCGGGATGCTTATTTCTTTAAACAAAAAATTTTTTAAAAAAGATATTCCTCTGAAAAGTCCATTTCTCTGAAGAAAGTAGAAAAAAAAAAAAAAACCCTAACATAATGGAACTCTTAAAAATGTGTGTCAGCAATACAATAGGAAACCAGAATAAATGTAAGCAAGGCAACCACATGAAGCCAATCACAGAGTGAGTTCATCTGTACTCCAACAGCAGACGTAGATGGAGAAAACAACCAGCAGAACAGAGAGTAGCAGAGGGAGAATGCCAAATCATAGTAAGAGGGCTGGTAGGGGGCTGCGGTATGCGGTAGGAGGAACATTCTAGAATTCAAAACAACAGACGATTCATATCATATTCCTAAAATCTGCATAATAAAACCTGTTTATATTATCCTCAAATTAATCATTCAATTGTTCAAATTTCAGTGTCCTGGCTAGTGACCCACCAACCATTTCCTTGTTCATAACATTTTATTTTCTTCATCCTTTGAAAAAAATAACGAATGCGTTTCTCATTTATAAAGCTGCTCTGAAAAGTTTTCTTACGTCATGGAGGCTGGGAGGTCATTCTGGGACACTGGGCATAATGGGGTGGGGTGGGGAGGTCGTTGGCCAGGACCAGGAGGTTTTGTGATTGTGAGACAACTTCTGATCCCATTAGCTGATGGTTGACTGACATCTTGGAAGAAGATTTTGCAAGAGATGGGAAAGGAAAAGAAGGAGCATGGGAAGGAGGCCCTAAAAAGACTGAGGAGGCAGAAATGAGCTGAGTGCTCCCAGACTTGAGGAAGATTTTATTATTGGATGCAGATCTGTGCTGAGCCTTCAGCCAGGATCTCGGAGGCTGAGTTGGAGGGGCCTAGTTTAGGTTTTCTTATCAGCTTTGTACTGACTTTACCAAGCACACTGGCTCTGTGTGAAAACATGAGTTAACGTCCCACTTATAAATTAAGCAGTGATAATGTACACAGGCACGAGGGGGCAGCCCTTCCTGGAGGGTTAAAGATGATATTTTAGAGAAAATATAAGGAAGTACAGCCATACTTCCAGGGCTTACATGCCTGGAAATTGTTTCCCAGAGAAGTGACATAAGCTAAAAATAACTAATTCCAAGGAAGATTGATCTAGAATGCTTGGTGCTAGATATGTCACAGTTTTCTTAGCAGAAGTGAAGTACTTTGGGGGATGTTCTTAAGTTTTCCTTAGTATTCCTGTCAGAGGCAGAATACTGGTTGGGTTGAGTAGAGTCTAACTGATTATGTAATTTGTCACTGAAAACAGTAATTATATTTTGGAAGATTTCAGGAAGCTCCTCCATCCAAGCATGTGGGAAAGTGAGAAAAAAGAACAAGCTTTGCAGTCAGACAGCCAGGGATTTGAAGCTCAATGAGGATAAAAATATGTGCATAACAAGGTTTCTGTGAGGAGCAAGTGAGTTCACATATGTGAGGACCTAGCATGGTGTCTGGCACATAGTAGTGTCCAATTAATGTCCCCACCACCTTCTGTACTCACATCTGTTGATTCTCAAAATCTTTTTAACCAGTAACAGAGCCTTTCCTTGCATAATTAAAAGTGGTAATTATGATAATTAGAAGAACATATCATATATAAATAACATAGCAGCTGTAAGCCATTACGATACATTTCACCTTATTTGATCCTCAAAACAATCCTATTAGATAGGTACTGTTATTGACTCTATTTTACAGAGGAAGAAACCAATATTTTAGTTATCTATTGCTGCATAACACACTACCGCACAATGTAGTGGCTTGAAACAGTCACCCTTTTATTACATCTCACAGTTCTGTGAGTTGACTGCGCTTGGCTGGGTAGTTCTTCTGCTGCATGCGACGTTGTCTGGGACTGCATTAACTGGAAGCCGAACCAGGCTCGAACATTGAAGATGGCTTGCTCGTACGGCTGGGAGCTGGGACTGTCCACCAGAGCACATCCATGCTTCTCCATGTGCCTCTCAGAGGATGGTAGTTGGGTTCCAAGAAGGAGCATTCCAAGAGGGAAGAAATGAAAGCTTCCAGTTCACTTAAGGCCTGGGCTCAGAAACCTCAGAATGTCACTTCTGCCACAGTCTAATGGCCAAAACAATCACAAGCCCACCGAGATATAAGAGAAGGGAAAACAAGTTTCACCTTTCAAGGGAAGAGTACCAGGAATACACAGGGAGGGAAGAGTTGGTGACTATCATGGTTGGAGACTGTACCACAAATGCTTCGCCCAAAATCGCAGAGCTAGTTGTGCCAAGAGTTAAGATTCCAGCCACACCAGTCTGACTTCAGAATCCATATGCTCAGCCAGTATGCCATATACATACACATGACAATATATAATTAAATGTCAATGTCTATGAAAACACAATGAGTGCAATATAATTTCAGAGGACAGATCGGTACAAAATTAAGAAGTCTAAAGAACATAAACTGAAAAATATGCCCCCTTTTGTGCCTTTCCTCCCCATGTAGTGCAGAATAAATGTTAATTTTTGAAAGGTCATAGAAGTTACACATGCTAAAGTTAAATTATTTCTAAGTTTTTTTAATTTCAAAAATCTGGATACATTCATTCAAGCTGAAGTTCTCTGTGTGTGTGGGGGGGGTGAGGCAGTGGTAGAGGTAGAGGATGATGGAGTAAGGCCCCTGATTTCCAAGTGCACTAAGCACATAGTCTGTCTGCTGGGTACCCCATGCCTGTACGGGAGAGATCAGAGAGACTTAGGTTTGGCAGAAGCTTCCAGAAAGAGGCAGAATTTAGCCTGCCTCTGAAGTCTGAGTAAGAATTGAATAAGAGAAAGAAAGGGAGAAAGAGGAGGAAGAGAAAATATGAACAAGAATGAGCAGTGAGTAGTATACAGAGGATGGAGGAGAGACCAGACTGAAGTGATTTGGAAATGAGAAGGCTGATTAATAACTTATTTGACGACTGGAGCTAAACTGGCTCTCCATCTTCAGAGGTGTTCCAAAGAAGCACTGAGAACCAGATTACAAAGAATGAAGATTCTCATGAAACCCAGCCCCAGTTGTGCAAGCTCTGTTTTGAGCCTCGGCCTTGCCGACAGCAGATGCCTGGAGAACCCTCCTGGGACCTGGGTAGGGAGGAAGTTGCCTGAGGATCGCTCCAATGTCCAGCCCAGGAACATCCAGGCTTTATGTCACTGTCTTCCTAGTTTCATATGGAAAGGGACTGACAAGCATACAGCAAACCCAGTCATCCTAACCCTTCTTATAGTACTCTCTAGAGAGTTTATTAACCTGTCTTTCTTACATTATCTCTCTACCTTTACTTTCTGGTGAAGGAAAGGACTTGGGGATTTTTTTTTTTGAGCCATTCTGAGCAAACACGATCTTCAGATTATTTTCGTGTGAAGGTGACTTCTATCATTCTCATTTGCAAAACCTTTTCTCTTCACATTTGAAAGAAACCCAGTATGACTGCTGTAATTTTTTTCATGTAAATCACAAATATTTAGAATCCTTGTCAAGGGAATGGAAAAAAAACCAGATGTTTTCCCTTATGTTGGCCCCAA
The DNA here is from genome assembly GCF_000696425.1 of Galeopterus variegatus. Taxonomy (NCBI): domain Eukaryota; kingdom Metazoa; phylum Chordata; class Mammalia; order Dermoptera; family Cynocephalidae; genus Galeopterus; species Galeopterus variegatus. Next base: position 127,604 of record NW_007731140.1, on the reverse strand, counting down.
ATAATACCACATTAGAAAACAGAAGATATTTTCAAGTCTTGTTAAAAAACATTTCCAGAAAATAAACATTTGTTGAATGCAAACAAGAACAGAATACAGCATTTTTTAATAATAGAGAATTTAAAGCTAAGGCATCTGAGGCCCAGCATAAGGTCACAGAGTGAGTTTGCAGTCATTAACAGAATTTAATCTCAGTTCTCTCAAGTCCCAGCCTAGTATCCTTTCTATATTCTGTGTGGCAGATTAATTGCAAAGATTGTCCCAGTCCTTTGTGACACCCTGTATCCCGATATTTTGCAATATGACTTTGCAGTTCCTCTCATCTCGAGGTAGACCATTTCCACACTTCTTGATTCTGGGCTGGCCTTGTGATTTGCTTTGGCCAATAGAATGTGTTGGAAGTGACGGTATGCAACTGCTGAGCCTAGGCCTCAAGAAACCTTGTGTGCTTCTGTTTGCTCTATTGGTACCTTACCACCACTATATAGACAAGCCTAGGCATCTTGGTCTATTCCTGCTGCTATAACAAAATACCAGAGACTGGGTAATTTGTGAATAATAGACATTTATTTCACATAGTTTTGGAGACTGGGAAGTCCAAGATCAAGGCACTGGCAGGTTTGATGTCTGGTGAGGGCAAGGTCTCTGCTTCCAAGACAGTGCCTTGAACACTGCTTCCTCCCAAGAAAACGAATCCTGTGTCCTCACATGGTGCAAGAATGGAAGGACGAAAAATGGCAAACAGTTCTCTTGCACCTCTTTTATACGGTCATTAAACCTATTCATGACTTGATCACCTCCTAAAAACCCCACCTCTTAATACTATTAACTTAATCACACTGGTGATTAAGTTTCAGCATATGAATTTGGGGTGACACATTCAGACCACAGCACTAGGTTAGCCTGATAGAGGATGAAAAGTCACATGGAGAAGATTCCAGTTACTCCAGCTAAAGCCATGTGAGACTAGCAGACAATCAGTCAACCAGCACATGTGAGAGAGCCTAGCCCACCTCATCAGAACTTACAGCTGATCACGTGAGGCTTGAGTGAGCCCAGCGGAGACTAGAAAAACTTCCCAGCTGACTCATGAGCAATAATACATACTCATTGTTTTAAGCAGAATTTGACAAATCTTTTTTTTTTTTTAAGGAACTGATAGTAAATCTTACAGATTCATGAGGCATAGGCTCTGTTGTAACTCTCCTCTGCTGCTATAGTGACAAAAATATGTAAATGAATGGGCATGGCTGTGTCTAAATAAAACTATATTCACAAAAATAGGCACCTGGCCCACAGGCTATAGTTTGCTGACCTGATTTTAAGCCATTGAGTTTTGAGGTGATTTGTTATACAACAATTATTAGCTGATACACTACATGATTTTGAATTGATATTCCCAATAAAGAAAAGTTAATGTCAACCAATGCATTTGCAAAAATAAAGAGGAGTGGCAGAAGGAAAATGTCCCCATTCGCTTGAATCTCACACCTTAACTGCCTTTAAAGTCTGTCACAACATTTTATCCTTTGCAGACTGCCATATAACTGCTATTTCAATCTTTCCAGATAAGATTTCACGAGGATAGCCAAATTTCTGGGGGGGTGGGGTGGGGCGCGAATGAAACTTACTCTGGTTGTACACTCAGTTTGCAAGCTTCTGAATTTGAATTTCAATCCCACTGAAACAGATTTCAGAGATGCCTGGAGAGCTTTTAAAGCCAAAATCTGTAGCCTCTGCTTAGTTCTTCTCATTCTGACCATCTCCATAACATTTAGTGTTTCTGACCACACCCTCCTTGAAATTCTCTCCTCTTTTGGCTCCCATATTGCTTCTAGTTCATTTCTTTCATCTCTGGACTATCAGCAGAACCTCTCTATTGAAAGCTGCTGTCTTCCCTGTACATTTCAGTCCTGAGCTACTTTTTCTTTATGCTCTGTACCAGTGGGGCTTGGTCAGGCAAATGTATCAGAATTCCCTATGAAACTTACTTAAAACTTGGAAGCATAATAGCCATTATTTGAAGAACTCCTCAGGTGACTTTGAGGGACATTCCTGTAGCAGATAGTATTTTCCAAAGGTGGCTCCAACACATCTCCACCCCACACGCCCTCCTGCAATGTAACTGTGCCATCCCCCCCATCAAGAGATAAAGTCTGTTTCTCAACCTCTTGAATATGGTTGGGCCCTGTGACATCTTTGACCAATAGAATGTGACAGAAGTGATGCTGTGCTAGTTGTAGGCATGGCCTTTTACTGGCCTGTAGCTTTCACTTCCTGCCATTTGTGAGAAGTGTGGTTATCTTGAGACCACCATAATATGAGAAACCCCAGCAACATGGAGCAGCTCCAAAGGATGAGATACCATGCATGAGTGGAGAGATCTTCTTGCAAGTGGATTCTTCAGGCCCAGCCACTTTCCCCACTACCTAGCCAAGCTCTTTCCAAATTTCTGATCCACAAAATCATGGGCAAAATAAATGGTTGTGTCATGTCATTATGTTTTGGGGTAGTTTGTTACTCAATAACTCTCCCTGCCCATACACACCTACAACCTTGTTAAGAGCCAGTGAAGAACATCTACCATCTACTTGGCCTTAACTTTGTTAAGAACCAGTAACAACCTATACTGTCTACCTGACGTATATGGATTAAGCCACTATCCGTGGGCTGATAGTTTGGAAATCTTCATCTTACCTCTTTCGAACTCTGGACCAGGTATTTATATACACGTCCTGCTGGTATCTCAAACAATACATGCTAAAATGAACATATCAGCTCCCTTTTAAAACTCCTGCCCCTTTTCAATTAATTACTCCACTGTTTTCCAAGTAACCCTTGGAGTAATTTTTCACTCCTCTCCCTCACCTTGAATTTTGATCTCCTGGATTTTCAGCCCAATGCTCTTATCACTAACTCTTTCTAGTCAAGAAAGGAGTTATTCCATGATGCCACTGTATATAGCTTCTTGGAGATCTCAGTTCCAGGAAGTGAAGACTTCCCACCAAAACAGTACTATGGACAGAGCTCAGGCTTAAACAAAGGCTCTATAAGGAATTCCCACCAAATAGTTAAAAATACTTAAAACAGCCCTCTTTTATTAAATACTTGCTATGTGCCAGGCTTTATGCTAACTGCTTTACATATATAATTCATTTATTCATTTACTTACATTTTTTACTCATACCTATTGTATGCCAGGCATCTATATGGTAGCATACAGCAGTGAAAAAAAAAAATACTCATTTATGGTTCTTCACCTCATGGAATGTGTAGCCTTCCCCAAAACAATTCTATATGGTTTGTTTGATTATTGCATCCATTTTACAGGTGATGAAAATAGGGCCCAGAGAATAATAATGATGGTTACCATGTATTGACCACCTACTCCGTGCTAGGCACTGTTCCAAGAATTCCCTGAGTTAATTCTTACAACAGCCCTATGAAATTGGAAATGGAGGCCCAAGAAGCTTAAGTGACTGGTTCATGATCACACAGGTAGTAAGCAGTAGAATAAAGATTGGAACCAAGGCTGTCTGGAACCAGTGTCCATGATCTTAACTACAGCATCATACTGATGGGTTAGATTCCTGCTCTTATTCTTTTCACTAAAAGATGATGTATATTATGTCAAAAGTCAGACAGTGAGAGCTAGTATCCTGGGAAGCATAAATTACTTTGTCTTTTATTGAGAATATTTGCTTGAGTGGTTAACNTAATAGAGAATTTAAAGCTAAGGCATCTGAGGCCCAGCATAAGGTCACAGAGTGAGTTTGCAGTCATTAACAGAATTTAATCTCAGTTCTCTCAAGTCCCAGCCTAGTATCCTTTCTATATTCTGTGTGGCAGATTAATTGCAAAGATTGTCCCAGTCCTTTGTGACACCCTGTATCCCGATATTTTGCAATATGACTTTGCAGTTCCTCTCATCTCGAGGTAGACCATTTCCACACTTCTTGATTCTGGGCTGGCCTTGTGATTTGCTTTGGCCAATAGAATGTGTTGGAAGTGACGGTATGCAACTGCTGAGCCTAGGCCTCAAGAAACCTTGTGTGCTTCTGTTTGCTCTATTGGTACCTTACCACCACTATATAGACAAGCCTAGGCATCTTGGTCTATTCCTGCTGCTATAACAAAATACCAGAGACTGGGTAATTTGTGAATAATAGACATTTATTTCACATAGTTTTGGAGACTGGGAAGTCCAAGATCAAGGCACTGGCAGGTTTGATGTCTGGTGAGGGCAAGGTCTCTGCTTCCAAGACAGTGCCTTGAACACTGCTTCCTCCCAAGAAAACGAATCCTGTGTCCTCACATGGTGCAAGAATGGAAGGACGAAAAATGGCAAACAGTTCTCTTGCACCTCTTTTATACGGTCATTAAACCTATTCATGACTTGATCACCTCCTAAAAACCCCACCTCTTAATACTATTAACTTAATCACACTGGTGATTAAGTTTCAGCATATGAATTTGGGGTGACACATTCAGACCACAGCACTAGGTTAGCCTGATAGAGGATGAAAAGTCACATGGAGAAGATTCCAGTTACTCCAGCTAAAGCCATGTGAGACTAGCAGACAATCAGTCAACCAGCACATGTGAGAGAGCCTAGCCCACCTCATCAGAACTTACAGCTGATCACGTGAGGCTTGAGTGAGCCCAGCGGAGACTAGAAAAACTTCCCAGCTGACTCATGAGCAATAATACATACTCATTGTTTTAAGCAGAATTTGACAAATCTTTTTTTTTTTTTAAGGAACTGATAGTAAATCTTACAGATTCATGAGGCATAGGCTCTGTTGTAACTCTCCTCTGCTGCTATAGTGACAAAAATATGTAAATGAATGGGCATGGCTGTGTCTAAATAAAACTATATTCACAAAAATAGGCACCTGGCCCACAGGCTATAGTTTGCTGACCTGATTTTAAGCCATTGAGTTTTGAGGTGATTTGTTATACAACAATTATTAGCTGATACACTACATGATTTTGAATTGATATTCCCAATAAAGAAAAGTTAATGTCAACCAATGCATTTGCAAAAATAAAGAGGAGTGGCAGAAGGAAAATGTCCCCATTCGCTTGAATCTCACACCTTAACTGCCTTTAAAGTCTGTCACAACATTTTATCCTTTGCAGACTGCCATATAACTGCTATTTCAATCTTTCCAGATAAGATTTCACGAGGATAGCCAAATTTCTGGGGGGGTGGGGTGGGGCGCGAATGAAACTTACTCTGGTTGTACACTCAGTTTGCAAGCTTCTGAATTTGAATTTCAATCCGGGGGGGGGGCGAATGAAACTTACTCTGGTTGTACACTCAGTTTGCAAGCTTCTGAATTTGAATTTGAATCCCACTGAAACAGATTTCAGAGATGCCTGGAGAGCTTTTAAAGCCAAAATCTGTAGCCTTGGGGTGGGGCGCGAATGAAACTTACTCTGGTTGTACACTCAGTTTGCAAGCTTCTGAATTTGAATTTCAATCCCACTGAAACAGATTTCAGAGATGCCTGGAGAGCTTTTAAAGCCAAAATCTGTAGCCTCTGCTTAGTTCTTCTCATTCTGACCATCTCCATAACATTTAGTGTTTCTGACCACACCCTCCTTGAAATTCTCTCCTCTTTTGGCTCCCATATTGCTTCTAGTTCATTTCTTTCATCTCTGGACTATCAGCAGAACCTCTCTATTGAAAGCTGCTGTCTTCCCTGTACATTTCAGTCCTGAGCTACTTTTTCTTTATGCTCTGTACCAGTGGGGCTTGGTCAGGCAAATGTATCAGAATTCCCTATGAAACTTACTTAAAACTTGGAAGCATAATAGCCATTATTTGAAGAACTCCTCAGGTGACTTTGAGGGACATTCCTGTAGCAGATAGTATTTTCCAAAGGTGGCTCCAACACATCTCCACCCCACACGCCCTCCTGCAATGTAACTGTGCCATCCCCCCCATCAAGAGATAAAGTCTGTTTCTCAACCTCTTGAATATGGTTGGGCCCTGTGACATCTTTGACCAATAGAATGTGACAGAAGTGATGCTGTGCTAGTTGTAGGCATGGCCTTTTACTGGCCTGTAGCTTTCACTTCCTGCCATTTGTGAGAAGTGTGGTTATCTTGAGACCACCATAATATGAGAAACCCCAGCAACATGGAGCAGCTCCAAAGGATGAGATACCATGCATGAGTGGAGAGATCTTCTTGCAAGTGGATTCTTCAGGCCCAGCCACTTTCCCCACTACCTAGCCAAGCTCTTTCCAAATTTCTGATCCACAAAATCATGGGCAAAATAAATGGTTGTGTCATGTCATTATGTTTTGGGGTAGTTTGTTACTCAATAACTCTCCCTGCCCATACACACCTACAACCTTGTTAAGAGCCAGTGAAGAACATCTACCATCTACTTGGCCTTAACTTTGTTAAGAACCAGTAACAACCTATACTGTCTACCTGACGTATATGGATTAAGCCACTATCCGTGGGCTGATAGTTTGGAAATCTTCATCTTACCTCTTTCGAACTCTGGACCAGGTATTTATATACACGTCCTGCTGGTATCTCAAACAATACATGCTAAAATGAACATATCAGCTCCCTTTTAAAACTCCTGCCCCTTTTCAATTAATTACTCCACTGTTTTCCAAGTAACCCTTGGAGTAATTTTTCACTCCTCTCCCTCACCTTGAATTTTGATCTCCTGGATTTTCAGCCCAATGCTCTTATCACTAACTCTTTCTAGTCAAGAAAGGAGTTATTCCATGATGCCACTGTATATAGCTTCTTGGAGATCTCAGTTCCAGGAAGTGAAGACTTCCCACCAAAACAGTACTATGGACAGAGCTCAGGCTTAAACAAAGGCTCTATAAGGAATTCCCACCAAATAGTTAAAAATACTTAAAACAGCCCTCTTTTATTAAATACTTGCTATGTGCCAGGCTTTATGCTAACTGCTTTACATATATAATTCATTTATTCATTTACTTACATTTTTTACTCATACCTATTGTATGCCAGGCATCTATATGGTAGCATACAGCAGTGAAAAAAAAAAAATACTCATTTATGGTTCTTCACCTCATGGAATGTGTAGCCTTCCCCAAAACAGTGCTAACTGCTTTACATATATAATTCATTTATTCATTCACTTACATTTTTTACTCATACCTATTGTATGCCAGGCATCTATATGGTAGCATACAGCAGTGAAAAAAAAAAATACTCATTTATGGTTCTTCACCTCATGGAATGTGTAGCCTTCCCCAAAACAATTCTATATGGTTTGTTTGATTATTGCATCCATTTTACAGGTGATGAAAATAGGGCCCAGAGAATAATAATGATGGTTACCATGTATTGACCACCTACTCCGTGCTAGGCACTGTTCCAAGAATTCCCTGAGTTAATTCTTACAACAGCCCTATGAGATTGGAAATGGAGGCACAAGAAGCTTAAGTGACTGGTTCATGATCACACAGGTAGTAAGCAGTAGAATAAAGATTGGAACCAAGGCTGTCTGGAACCAGTGTCCATGATCTTAACTACAGCATCATACTGATGGGTTAGATTCCTGCTCTTATTCTTTTCACTAAAAGATGATGTATATTATGTCAAAAGTCAGACAGTGAGAGCTAGTATCCTGGGAAGCATAAATTACTTTGTCTTTTATTGAGAATATTTGCTTGAGTGGTTAACATGTGTCAGAGTGCTGCACCTGCACATATGATCTCCATCTAAAGCACCCAGCACAATGCTGGCCCTTAGTAGGTCCTCAATATAGTAGGAAAATGGTAAGCAGTGAGAATAAATAAGGCTAAAAAAACCCTCGAAATTACTTAGGTGTGGGGGCTACTGGTAGCAAAATTGCTGGATCTACATTTGGACAAAAATATGTTTCTATTTTTGCAAGGCTGGATTTGCTTTATTTAAGTATAGAAATAGCAAGTATATACATAAACCTTCACACACCCATTAGAAAGAGGGAAATTTCTGCAAAATTATACATCAACCATAACATTTATTGTGTAACATAATTTACCCATCTGTTTAAGCCATCCTGTTACAAAGCATGGACATATTCCTTGAGAATAAAAAACAAATGAACAATTTTCAGTTTCAAGGAAATTCTTTTAAAAAAGAATAAAACAGTAAAATTACAAAATTTCTTCATTTACTTCTACCATATGGATTTCTTTGAGGTTTAATAATATTATAAATAAGGCAGCTATGAGATGAAATACAAATCAGTGAACAACAGTTTAGAAACATTTTGAAGAAGCAAGTATTATGTCAGTGTTGCCAGGCTTTCAGCATAAGAAAGATAGAAAACAGACTGAGAACTCTCATTTGTTTTATCAAGAAAGCATAAATACTGGCTTTGTATTAAGCCAACCTCTTGCAGCTGTACACCAGTTCTCAACTATTAAAAAGATTCTTAAATTCCCAGGGAAACAAAATTTAATTTCAGCCATATAAGTCTGTATATATATTTAGTGTGTTTAATTCCAAATATTTTCTCAACAAGGACTTTGGAACAAAAATTTTTTTGAAAGAGAAATTCTCCAGTTCATCTATTACACCATTATACATATTTGAATGACTTCCAGTAACTTTGCTTAGAGAATTTCAATGTCTGTATAACATGCCAATGACAGCTCAGCGTTAATGTCAATACATTTCATTATTTGGCAAGATAATCCACTCACAGTAATAGATTGGAATTCCGATTGTCATTTTCATGTATTATGTTTCATTTTTGTCACAGCACACTGGATGGTTCTCTTGCCTTTTCTTGACCTCTTGGCAGGACACTCATTTCTCAGATTATATTAAAAATCTGTTTATCTGCTAAAGCTTAGTGATTACAGTTTTAATCCCAAATCAATATGCGTAGTCGTGTCTTGAAAGAATTTTAATCACTGTAGCCCTTGTTCATATTTTAGTTGAACAAAAATGCTATTGTGTCATTTTCTTTGGAGTTCATTTTATATATTTTATTTGTGAGAATTATGACCACTACTAAAGTGACTATTGTTTACATGGCTAAAACAAAGAAATGGATATGATAGGAACTTTCTGGGGGTTGTAAGAATCTGCACTGGTGAATTGGATATTACACATATTTGCTAAAGTTTGGAGAGAGTAGAGATGTACTTCTGAAAATTTAGGGTGCATTAGAATCTCCTGCAGAACTGGTTAAAACCGATTCTTAGGTCCTACAACCAGAGATTCTGATTCAGTAGGTCTGGGTGGGGTTTGGGGCTTTGTCTTCCAAGTTTCTAGATGATGCTGACAGCAGTTCAAGGACCACTTTTTGAGGAACAATGGAATGAAATGAGGTGGTCAATAGCGAAGGCTTTAGAGTTAAACAGTCTTGAGTTCAAGACCTACTTTGCCATTTAAAGGCTTGTTGATTTGGGATAATTTACTTAAACTATTTTTAAGCCTTGGTTTCCTCATCTGCTCAATAGGGGTTTGGTAAGGATTAGATAAAATAATGTGTGCACAGCACTTGACATAGTGCTGGACAGATACCTGGTAATAAATGGTAGCCATAGTTATTAGAAATGATACAGTCTCCTTTTCTGGGATCCATCTGGTTGAACACGCAGTGCTTCTGCTACATATCCTTGTATATTTGGCAAATTATTTGTCAGGTATGTCTAAATTAGGAGTAGTCTGATCAATGGGTGAGCAACCATTAAGGACTTGAATTGCTCAGGTGGGCCCTAAAACACTTAAATATTTTGACCCTCAGGTCTTCCTTAAACAGGAACTCCAACTAAACACCATGCTAAAATTTTGTTTGATTTTGTCTTTTGAATTATTTTTCATTTAAATAACTTTATAGTTCCAGTTATGCCTCCTAATGAATGATCTTTTTAAGAACATCAGTTTATTTTCAAAATCAAACTCAAGTCTTTGGAGACTAATATCCTTTCTCTCCATATTCTGCTATTAAGAGGCCTGATGTTCTGCCAAGGCAACATATTAATAAATTTAAGCTTGAGATTTTCATTGTCATGTGAACATGGAAATTGGCTCTCAATTACACGAAGCAGCCAATTCAACAGGATATGTGTACTGGATTTACAATGAACATGTCTGTGAAAGAATTACTTTCAAATCCCTCATTTTGTGGTTTGTTTTTAATTTGTTAGAAAAGCATGATACACCAGTGACAAAAATCTCAGCCAATTCAGACCAAGTTTATTTTGAGAAATATGTGATTTTAGTCAAATGCTAATAAATAAATTTGTTTTGCATCCAATCATTTATTCCCTTGTTCATTTAACACTAAATCCCATCTTGCTGGTAGGTACTGGGTTAGACACCAGAGAAAACACTTACCTCATCCTCCTGGAGCTCATAGTCCAGTGAGAAAGGTAAAAGCACAGTTATTAGAACCTCATTTTAATAGGCAGTTATTAGAACCTCATTTTAATAGGCTAATAAATTTCCAATTCTTACAGGTTAACAAGTTTTATAAAATGTTTGTGTTTGTACCCAATTACCCATGAATCTGTTAACCATCACTCAAAGCTCCAGATACATTCACAGCATTCACTGAGGACCACCTAGTAGTAGGAGTAGAAACCTCCAGAGCTTCTAGCCAAAGGAGAACTTTACATTTCCTATGGTTTTATTTGTAAAATGAAAGTACAGAAGATAAATCCATTCAGCTTTGTAGCTTGCAACCAGCTGTTACATAAACTTTCTAGCAAAATGACACGACTGAAGGCGATGGAAATCTGTACATCAAACTTGATTTTTTGGGCTTTTTAAGTGATGCAGGGATTTACATTTGTATGATCGGTTAAGGACTGAAGGTTTGAATCCTTCCCCCAAATTCATATGTTGAAGTCTTAACACCCAATGTCATGGTTTTTGGAAATGAGGCTTTGGGAAGGTAGTTAGGGTTAGATGAGGTCATGAGGGTGGGGCCCTCATGATGCAATTAGTGCCCTAATAAGAAGAGATGCCAGAGGGCTCTCTTGTTCCCCCTCACCACCATGGTGAGGACACAGTGAAATGGCTGCCATCTGAAAGCCAGAAAAAGAGACCTCACCAGAAACCTAATCAGCCAGCACCCTGATCTTGGACTTCCAGTCTCCAGAATGGTGAGAAATAAGTTTTTGTTGTTTAAACCACCCAGCCTATGGTATTTTGTTATGGAAGACTGAGAAGACACATGACCTTAGAAAGATCACAGGGATTTGTACAAAACTGGAATTGCTCCAGACTTATCTCTTATTATGCCCTAGCAGGGCCCCTCTGCCCCAGTCCCAGGCTGGCTCTTTACCATTGTCTGCACACAATTTGCTCTTTCTTGCCTCTAGTAATACACCACCTTGTGCCGTTTTCTTTTTCTGAGATGTCCTCCCCAGATCTTGCACTTCTGAGGAAAGACTTCTCTAAGAAGTCTTTCTTGATTAGCCCTAGTCCTCAAACAATCCTTAATTGCAAACTTTGTGTTTGCAAACCACCCACTTATTTGCATCTCACTCTATTGTGTTTTTATGTTGGTTCAAGGATGCAGATCTCATCTCCTCAAGTAGGCCTCAAGCATCCCTAAGACAAGCCTAGGGTCTAGAATTTTCAAATCTTTTGCGTCCTCCTTTGGCCCTCTTAGAGTGTTGTGCATATAAAGTGGGAATAAAACTTACTGAATGAAAGTTGAACTAGATGCTGAGAGCCAATGAATGTTTTGACGCAAATGAATCAAGCAACACAAGGAAATAAAATAAAACCTTGGCTCCAGAGGCTGCGGTGGAAGGAGGCGTGGTGGGTGGGAGGAGAGTCGTTCTGGATAAGTGAGTTTAACAGATGGCTAAAGATTTGTCCCTTCAAACACCAAAAGTTTTGCTTTTAATTATCTTGGATGGAAACATTTCCAATGTATTAATCTTCCTTGCCTTCTGAAATAGTACATTATAAACATAATCCAGCAAGATGACTCGGGGTTGTCATTAAAAGTGATATTAAACTATGACACTGGTAAGCCCTCCGGCCCTTCTGGGGTACGCAGAACTGTTTGTCCCTCTTCTAAATGGCTTCAGATTGCTGCATTTTTATTGTTGTGTTATTTTTGTAGCTTTTCTGGGTCCTCCCTTGCTGTTGTCAGTCTCATGGATATCCATGTGACCGAATGTGCCATTTCTACTCCCTGCTCCTTATTTGCTGCTTCTCATCTGAATTGAGTTTGGAAATCAAATGCCCAAGCTCACTGTGGTTGTTGTTATGATGATTATTGTCAGAAATGTGTGTAAACTGAGAGCAAAGGGCTCTTTCTGTGTGAGGGCTTGCCAGGGTCTTCATGGCTAAAATCTGTAGGAGCCAAGCACATCTATCTATGCTGTTTACTTTTAGTTCAGCTTTTCTGAAGACTTTTTAATCTATTTCCTATCATTACTTTTTTGTACTGAAAACAAAACTTTCTGGATATGTGTTTGTCAGATAAATTAGGAATTCAGTCACATATTCAACAAATAATCATTGAGTGCTTACAAATGCTAGATACATGCTAGGTACTGTAGGACGGCCTTCTAAAATGAATACTCTATGACTGTCTTGCTCACTGTTCTCTGTATTGCACCAGCACATTATAGGTCCTCAATAAATATTCACTGGATGAATAAAATGAACTTTATAATCTGAGCAGTGTTAAGATAATGCTACACAACACACATAAACCAGTTTACAAGGTAACCTATAGTGAGGGTCATTATTTGTATAATAGAGATACAAATGAAGTATGTACAAGGACCAAAAGATTATTTCATGGAAGAGGTAGTAGTTTCTGGGACTCGAAGAATGGGGTCATATTTCAATCAGCAAGAAAGAGAAGTAAGAAGAGACAAGAATGCCATAGACAAGACCCAGATGCTAGAATGGGCAGGGTTTATTTGGGAGTTAATTAGTCCATTTTGGCTGGAGTACATGTAGGGGAGTAGCAAGAGATCACGTTATAATTTTATACTGGGATCAGAGCATGGGTGGGCCTTGAATGTTGGGCTAAAGAATTTGGACCTTGTTTATTAGATGATGGGTTTTTGAGCTGGGAGGCAACGTGCCTAGAGCTGGGCTTTGGAAAAATTATCTTGGAAGATGTTGGAAAATTCTGGAGTTGAAGGGAAACAGGGCTGGAGGTGATTCCAGCAATAAAGGTGAGAGGTAACATGGGCTGGAACTAGAATGCTGGCATTGGGAACAGCAGGGAGGAATAACTGCCACAGATGTGCAGACGTAGAATAAGAAAACTTGGCAACTTGCTTGTTGTCAGGAGTGATGCAGAAGGACATGTTGGTATAATTCCAAGTGATGTTCTTTCCAGAATTCAGAGAGTCCAAAAGAAGAGGTTTTAGAGAAATGGTGATGAGTTTGATTAGGGACATGCTGAGATTTGAGAGTAAATTGTTGATCACCCTGCTCTAAAAACCATGAATGGGAAACTGCACTAAAAAAATACTAAAAGGATAATGAATACTCACAAAATGAGGGCATATGTGGACCCAGCCCACAAAAAGGAGTTAAAAGGTCCACTACTTATTTTTATCCCCTTTTGACATGACCATATTAAAAATTTTTAATTCTTTTCAAATAGCTTTCCAGTGAACCGTTAAAAGAAAGCTTTTACTTGCTTTTCCTGAGAGATTACTATTGATAAGACTGGGGTTTTGGTGCTATTAGAAGTTTGAGCATTATTGGATTTGTTCATGGAAATAATAGTAGCTCCTCTTACCAGAAACAAAGGTGTTTTCAGATTGGCAGGCAACTCCCCAGAGAATAAGTAGGAAACCTGGGACACTACACTAGAGTTCCTAGAATTATGAGTAGTATTTTGACATGTAAGCCAAAGGAAAAAGTGCATTCTAGACAAAGGAAACTGCATATAAACCTAGCATGATAAGAATGATATGGCATAGTCAGAAGATGGCAAGAAGACACATATGGCTAGAGCACATATGGAGAGAGTGTGGGGAGATGCCAGGCAGTTAGAGAACTAGATGGATACTACTGAAGTGCTGCTGCAAGGAAATGAGGACTGAGCAAATGTGGCGATGAACTAAGCCTGTGCTGAGTCTATGATAGGCACTGGGTGTGTGCTGGTTGATAGGCTACTCAGGTTGACAAGAGCTTTTGGCCTATCGGCATTAGATGAGCCTCCTATTGGGTTCAAATCAGCTTTAGCTGGAGATTGCTGGGCCAGAGGCCTTGAAGTGGGAAAGGTTCTAGAAGATTAATACTATAGCCAGCAACCAAGATTCACCTTTGGCTTGAGGCCCAATGTTACTAAAGAGAATGCAAGGAAGTGAAATACCAAGTTCTGGTGGACCTGCTTCCCTGTAACAAGCATTGCCCCCTGAGGCATAATCATTCTGGACAGGAACATATCAGGTCCTTGGACGTGGGGGTGGGGAGAGGGGATGATATAGCTTCTAAACAAGACCTAGGGAAAATCTGCTAGGACTCTTCATCGAAAAGACTCTATTTCTTTTCGAAATACAATAAATATGTACTATTCTATAGAATTGCTCTTTCAAACACAGAAGCCACTAGCCACATGTGGCTACTGAGCATTTGAAATGCCTAGTCTGAATTTAGATTTACTGTGATTGTAAAATACACACAGAATTTCAAAGACTTAGTGCAAGAAAAAGAATGTAAAATATATCTCATTAATACTTTTTGTACTGGTTACATATTGAAATACTATTTTAAATATTTTAGGTTAAATAGAATGTATTATGAAAATAAATTTCACATTCTTCTTACTTTTTAAAATATGGGTACTAGACAAAAAACACACAAAACAAATTTTAAAAAATCAAAAAAATAAAATGGGTACTACAAATCTTAAAAATAATTTATATGGTTTATATTACCATTCTATTGGATAGAATGGTTATAGAAAATTCATGTTATTTCTTATTACAATAATAATTTAGTTCTATCTCCTCTGATTTTTCTGACTTTTTTGCCTTGTAGGGAACTTGCCAACATGTGCACTAGGAAGAAATTCAAACTATAAAAAAACAAGTTAACGCATCCTTATCTCTTGTCTAGGCTTGTTTATCGGTATTTCAACGTTTCCATGGAGATTACTGAAATTGCAGGTCTGTTTTAATGGCCATGGTGTTCTGTACAGTTTGTATATTATAAAAATTATTTAGACAAGAAATTTGAAAAGGTTCATTATTTGGGGACATTAAAAAGCAAGAAAGAAGAGGAGGGGAAAAGGTCTCATATTAATAACTTTCATATTAGGCAAGTTGTAGTCTGACATGTTCAAATAGATTCAACCTTTCTCAAGAAGAGGCTATTGCAAAATACTCCTCTCCTGCAAAGAGCTTGGAGCCAGTATCTCTATTAAAACATCAAATAACAATTGCAAATTCTCAAAAAACAGTACTTGAGGGATCATTTTGCTTTCACACTAGTGAACAGCAAGTAACTGCTCAGAAAGAGCATTCCTGGATTCAACTGCAGGGCGTCCAATTCTTTTTTTTTTTCTTATGGGCTAGTGGAAATTGTAATGTTTGATTATAACACTGACCTTTAGCTTAATTTGCGCTAATTTTGTGAACTTTCCTGTGTCACACCAACAATCTCCTATGATTCTAAAGATTTGGTGTGTGTTTGCATTGAACAGAATGTGAAATAGCCTCATGGATTCTCCACCAAATGGAACTGATTATACAATGAAATAAACTTAAACAAGGATCTGAGACATCATGCAAAGTATTTTACTATGTTTTGTAAGGCTCTTTGCATTTAGAAAGCAAATTTGTTTTTGAATAAAAGTGGTCTCTTAAAAAAAAAA
>NW_007731140.1:80362-111672 GCF_000696425.1 Galeopterus variegatus | reverse complement strand
AAAAAAAAAAGCAAAGCCTTATTCACTGTCTTTGAAGTGTAAGCAAGCAAAAAAAAAAAAAAAATTCTAAAGTTAAATGATGACTATGAAATCCAAAGGGGAGAGTTACAACCTGAGTCGTGCTTGCCACAAGGAAGGGTCTGCTGTGCTTCAAAGCAGTTGGGAGCAGTTTAACTACGTATACGGACAGTCTGATAGTACTCGGTAGACAGTGAACCTTTTGGAAGAACAGGCAGTTCTTAAATACCTGTCACTAGCGTTATATTGCAGAGCAAGATAAAACTAAAAGATTCTCATGTCAAGTCTTTAATATTGGTACAACAAAAATGACTTCATCTGTGCAATTAGTGAACAAGCTGTTCCCATTCGTGTAATAGCTCCACAAGGAGAAACTTATTTTGACTTTGATTGGTCCCGTTTTTCCTCCACACTGAGTGTTGTAACCTTGTGACTAAAATCTCTCTTGGCGTAATAATTACAGTCAACATTGAAAAGCTATGCCCTCAAATTATTAGTACAAATAAAAGAAGGGAAAATAAACTGAGCCCTTCTAGCCCCATGTTACAGATGACATCCACCTGCACCTTGGAAGTTTTGTGCTCAAAATGCTTTAGCACTCTTCAGCTGTAAAATCAAACTAAATTTCTGCTTAATAAATTAACTACAGAGTTTTGTTTTGCTACTGCTATCATTGCTTTATTGGCCTGTTTGGGAAGTGTATTACATAAAGTTAAAAAATAATTAAATTCTTTTACTTAAAGGAAAAAACTCTAAGAGATCCCTATCCCTTTCTTTCCCATTCAGTCTCAACTGTCTAAAGAGAGAAGGCTGAAGAAAGGCATGCACTTCTATCAATGTATGGTGCTTTATAAGGCCAGCGTACATGAAAAATACATTGTGACTTGAGCATCTCATCTACAAGAAAACTTTCAGGTATTTCAGATATTAACAGATTATGGCCCAGATAAATAGAAAAAAAAATGGTTTGTGTGTTTTAACTGTGACTCAACAGTAAACCTAAATAAGCAGATCCATTGCTCCTCTCCATGAAAAATTGAAAAGAAGTATCCAAAAACCTTTTCAAACATACCATACTTCTAGGCCTAATCTACCTTGCTAGTGATAAGCCCTAGGAGTCTAAGGACTATCAGTAAAGATGCTTAAGTGATGCCAATTTCTTCTAGGACCTAAGGATNCATGAAAAATTGAAAAGAAGTATCCAAAAACCTTTTCAAACATACCATACTTCTAGGCCTAATCTACCTTGCTAGTGATAAGCCCTAGGAGTCTAAGGACTATCAGTAAAGATGCTTAAGTGATGCCAATTTCTTCTAGGACCTAAGGATCGAGATTCACTATTCCAAAGTGAAAAATGAATGTAGAGCAAGGGCAATATGTCAGGAGATGCTCCCTTTAGAAACAGCAGTAATAAGTCATTTATGCTGTGGCTTGTTAGGTGGCACTCTTATTATATTCCATTTTAATACAGGAAGAATCTGAGGGTACTTCAAAAAGTTCATGGAAAGGGCCGAGCCCGTGGTGCACTCGGGAGAGTGCAGCGCTCCCGCCGCGGGTTCGGATCCTATATAGGGATGACCGGTGCACTCACAGCGCTCACTGGCTGAGCGCGGTGCAGCCGTTCTCAAAAAGAAAAAAAAAAAAAGTTCATGGAAAGATTTATACTGTCTTTCAATTCTATTTTTCCGTGAACTTTTTGAAGTACTCTAGTACATTAAAAGAATATCTTTAAGTGAAATTGTTTTCACTTAAAAGAATTTCCATTTAACCCACATATGATTATTTTTAATTAAAAAAAAGGGGGGGTTTCCCTCTTAGAGCTGGAATGATATATGGAGTTCCAATCTTGTCTTTTATCCTACTTTTCAAAAGGGCAAATGTACTAAAAGAGATGAAAGAAGACCAGCTATAGGGATGATGGAGGGAGCCCGAATGCCCTCTATGTGCTAACACAGTTATCAACTTTGAGCTAAGTTTACTTTACCCTTCCAAAAGAGGATCTGATTTAGGAAATGATTTCATCCAAGACATTTTTTTAGCAGGTAGGCTTGTAGCCTGGAAGAGACAGAGTCAGCATGCCAATACTAGCCATTCCTTAGCAATTTCTAGTCTTCAGGCCTTAAATTTTAGACCTAGATGGGGGCCGGGTTAAATTATTTTGGCAGATGAGGCAAATAAAGCATTTTTCCTGGGGAAAATTTAGGCCACTGGATTAGACCACTGTTTGATGGGTACATAACTGATTAGAGTTTCTGCTCAAGAAGATATCACTAGATTAAGTCAACCAGAGGCATCAATTTATATAGGCCCTCTGAAAGGATTTTTTCCCCCTAAACATTTTAGGAGTGATATGCAATTATGTCAATCACACAGATGGATATAGAAGAGGAGAGTCAATATGTCAGAAGAGAGAATCAAAATTGATAACGTTCTTGGTATATCAGGGAAATGGTTAGAATTAAAAAGAAAAAAGTTCTTTGAGGACAATGTTGAGAGAAAACAGGACCTCATTCATTCAAAAATATTTATTGAATATCTGCTATGTGCCAGGCTCTGTTCTAGATGCTAGCTTAATTTCAAGGCACTCACCTTCTAATTAAATCTAAGAGCCTAATTACAGTTGAAGCATTGAACTTCCATTCATGGCCATGGTGGAGTAACAGGGACAAAATTTACCTTCTCTCCTTAAACAACTAAAAAACTGGACAAAATCTACAAAACAATGGTTATCTACTAAAAGAGATGAAAGAAGACCAGCTATAGGGATGATGGAGGGAGCCCGAATGCCCTCTATGTGCTAACACAGTTATCAACTTTGAGCTAAGTTTACTTTACCCTTCCAAAAGAGGATCTGATTTAGGAAATGATTTCATCCAAGACATTTTTTTAGCAGGTAGGCTTGTAGCCTGGAAGAGACAGAGTCAGCATGCCAATACTAGCCATTCCTTAGCAATTTCTAGTCTTCAGGCCTTAAATTTTAGACCTAGATGGGGGCCGGGTTAAATTATTTTGGCAGATGAGGCAAATAAAGCATTTTTCCTGGGGAAAATTTAGGCCACTGGATTAGACCACTGTTTGATGGGTACATAACTGATTAGAGTTTCTGCTCAAGAAGATATCACTAGATTAAGTCAACCAGAGGCATCAATTTATATAGGCCCTCTGAAAGGATTTTTTCCCCCTAAACATTTTAGGAGTGATATGCAATTATGTCAATCACACAGATGGATATAGAAGAGGAGAGTCAATATGTCAGAAGAGAGAATCAAAATTGATAACGTTCTTGGTATATCAGGGAAATGGTTAGAATTAAAAAGAAAAAAGTTCTTTGAGGACAATGTTGAGAGAAAACAGGACCTCATTCATTCAAAAATATTTATTGAATATCTGCTATGTGCCAGGCTCTGTTCTAGATGCTAGCTTAATTTCAAGGCACTCACCTTCTAATTAAATCTAAGAGCCTAATTACAGTTGAAGCATTGAACTTCCATTCATGGCCATGGTGGAGTAACAGGGACAAAATTTACCTTCTCTCCTTAAACAACTAAAAAACTGGACAAAATCTACAAAACAATGGTTATCACACATTGGAAACAGGCAGCACAGGAGAGAAATCCCTGCAAAAAGGATAAAAAAAAAAAAACAACCCAAGATGAACCTGATTACTGCCCCAGCTTACTGCCTGGAGGGTTTCCAGATCCCTGCACAGGGAAGGGGAACTCGGCATAGTTTGGTGATCTCCCTGAGTTGGGGAGACTGAATTCAGAGTTCAGAGATGCCAAGGCAGCTAGACTTCATGGGGAGCAGAGTATAGACAGAAGAGAGCTGCAATGAGAGAGAGCTCCAGATATCTTCAGATGGTCCCCTTGAGTCTTTAGCTGAGTAATACTAAGTGCATGAATTTGAGGGAACTACCATGGCTGAAGAAGAAACTACTGGAAAGGAGCAGGTGGAGTTTATCTGTTGAGCACACGCAGAGCTGGGAATACTTTATGTTCTCAAAAGCCAGAGTAGAGACTTCCTGACACATAAGGAACTGAGAAGAGCCTTCAGAAGGCATTGCCTTAATAGTAGTGTCAAATTATCCCTAGACTAAAGGATGTTTTGCACTCATCAAACAAAGCTTAAGGCCAATCTCAAAAACATCAAACTGTTTCCAATTTACATTCCAGTGCAAAGACCAATACTATTTAAAGGATTACACACATATCCAGCACTCTCAAAACATTACACTTACAGGGGGCCATGGTCCGAGGTGCCGGCCTGATCCTCTGCTGTCTGTGCTTGTCCTTCTGGCCCCCGGGCCCAGTGACTGCTGTTTGAAGGAAGGATGGACATGCATCCTTGGCACCGAGCCACCGGCTTCCCTATTGGGGCCTGCACCTTTATAACGCCAGTAAGAACCCAGGTCTGTCTCCCCGGAGTAGCTCTTCTTTCTCAGGCATGGAAGTGAGATGCTCCCACTGGTTGTGAAAAAGGCCTGGAATCTGGAGACGGAAAGTCGCAGAGGAGAGACGTGCTCTTCTGTGCTGCTAACCACTTTCCTACTCGGTCCTTCCAGTCAAGATGGTGGAATAGACGGTCCCCAGCGTCACTCTCTCCCACAAATCCACCAATTTACAACTGTTAAAAAGCAATGACAGCCAAGCTGGGGCCGCTAGAGCTCAGGGGAGGAGGAGAGATCTACAGAGTGCACTTCCAGGCTGGAGCTGCTGAGCACATGGAGCAGGAAAAGGCAAAAGGTGCAGCTGTGCCCTTCGGATTAAGTTGCTTTGAGGTAGTGGGGGAGAAGAGGGCCTTGGTGGCCCCCAAGTCAGCAGGACGACTAACAGGTTCCTGTGGACCCACATAGGAGTGAGGAGCCACAACAACTGAAAAAAGGAGCCACTCAGAGGCCGGTGAGTCACTGCATGGGACTAGTGCATGGCCCATCCCATGGGAAGTGTTTGGAGTACAGGCAGTGGGGGAGATGGGCCACGGGGGAACACTGGGGCACAGCAAGGATAGCTGATCTTCTCTCCAGTCAGCACAGGCCCACTCTGTGAAGACTGATCAGAAATATAGAACTGCAGGGGGAGCAGTTTGCTGAAAAGTCTCAGGCCCAGACCAGTGCTTTCACACAACCCAGGTGCACCATCTCAGGAGACCCAGAAGTACCTATAAAGTCAACCATTAAAACTTGAGCTGCACAGAAAGCCTTCCCCAGGGAATCAGCAGCAAAGCAACAATTTAGCTCAACCACAGAGCTCAAGTGCTGGTCCCCACAGGAAGTTCCCCCATTTTGGAAGTAAGCAAAGGACAAAAAATTAGTTCCAGTGCAGAGTTTAAATACTGGAAACAGCAAATAATCCAACACAGAACTGAAAGAAAAAATACCCACAGACCAGAGACAAACTTTGATATTAACTAGAGAAGATCTCACTTCACCAAAGAACACCTATAAAACCTAGAAGGACTGGAAGCCCTCTGCTCACCCAAGCCAGGGAGGGGGGAGGGCCGGGGCCCCCCCAACACCCACGCCCTGCCTGGTGTTGACCACCAAGCTGCTGCAGGAAGTGCCCCAGGCCCCTAAGCCAGGGCAGTGGGGGGGCCAAGGGCCTCGGCCACACCACCTGACAACGCACCAAGTTCAGTGATGATCAATGAACCACTACTAGAAGCTCCCTGGTCTCCTGAGCCAGGGTGGTGGAGGGCTGAGGGCTTCAGCCACACCTCATCTGCATTCAGCTCAGCAATAACCAAGCCACCACTGGAAGCTCCCTGGTGTCCCCTGCAGGAATAAGGGGGGTGACACAGGCATCAACCACACCCCTCCTTCCTCCTTCTCCCACCCTATTTCCTTTTCCTTTCCCCTTTCCCCCTCTCACCTAACTGCTCCACAACAACATCTTAGAATGTAAAAACAGATGGAGCTGGGGGATGACCCCTCCTCCCGCATCCAGGCACGCCACTGCTGCTATGGGGCCCACCTGGGGTCTTGACGTATGGAGCTGGGGACTGATCCCTCCTCTGCAACCAAGCAAGGAGCATGCCAAAAACACCACTTCCGTCTGGGTGGCCCACCACAGCCACCACTGTAGCCACAGCTGCAAGAAAAGTGGCTAGACACCACAACTGTGCAGGTGACCTACCACCACTCAAGTGTGTTGGCACAAGGAGAGTCATCAGCAGAGACCAAAGAAAAGAAGAGGATGTCTCTCTCCACAAAGCCCATTCCAGAGTGATAGAAGAAGCATCTGCTGCTATGATAATAGTGGGGGACCTGAACACACCTCGCTCAGCACTGGAAAGATCATCTAGGCAACAAATTAACAGAATACGCATTACTCTTTCAGAAGGAGAGAAATCTAGGGTTATCAGAGGTGGCAGGGGGAGGGAGTGGGAGATGGAGAGAGGTTTGATAAGGGGCATAAAGAATAAATACAATTTGTAATAATGTATATGCTAATAATATTGATTTGATCAACATATGTCAACATTGAACCCCCAAAATATGTGTAATCAATTGTGATTCAATAAAAAGGTTAAATTAAACCCACAATGTCTGACATTAAATAAAGAATTACCAGACATGCACAGAAACAGGAACAAAAGACCCATGATGAAGAGAAAATCCATAGAAACAGACTCAGAAGTCACATACTCACAGGTGGTGGAATTAGTAGAGAGGATGTCTCTCTCCACAAAGCCCATTCCAGAGTGATAGAAGAAGCATCTGCTCTATGATGATAGTGGGGGACCTGAACACACCTCGCTCAGCACTGGAAAGATCATCTAGGCAACAAATTAACAGAATACACATTACTCTTTCAGAAGGAGAGAAATCTAGGGTTATCAGAGGTGGCAGGGGGAGGGAGTGGGAGATGGAGAGAGGTTTGATAAGGGGCATAAAGAATAAATACAATTTGTAATAATGTATATGCTAATAATATTGATTTGATCAACATATGTCAACATTGAACCCCCAAAATATGTGTAATCAATTGTGATTCAATAAAAAGGTTAAATTAAACCTACAATGTCTGACATTAAATAAAGAATTACCAGACATGCACAGAAACAGGAACAAAAGACCCATGATGAAGAGAAAATCCATAGAAACAGACTCAGAAGTCACATACTCACAGGTGGTGGAATTAGTAGACAAAGATATTAATACAGCTATTACAAATATATCCCATATGTTAGAAGAGGAGAGCATTAACATGACAAGGAGAGAAATGGAGGTACCTAAAAAGACCCAAGTCAAACCTCTGACAAAGATATTAATACAGCTATTACAAATATATCCCATATGTTAGAAGAGGAGAGCATTAAAATGACAAGGAGAGAAATGGAGGTGCCTAAAAAGACCCAAGTCAAACCTCGAGGATTGAAAAATTCACTGGATGTGGCTGGGATTAACAGCAGATTAGACATCACAAGAAGAAAGATCAGTGGACTTGAAGGACACAATAGAAACTATCCAAAGTGAAACACAAAGACTAAAACACTTGGCGGCAGCAGGGCGGGGGATAAGTAGAGCATCAGTGAGCTATGGACAGCACCAAGCAGCCTAACATATGTGTAATTTGAGTTCCAGAGGATGAAAAGAGGCAGGCGGGGACAGAAAAAAATATTTAAAGAAATAATGGCTAGAAATTTTCCACATTTGAAAAATTTGAAACATGGCTTGATAAGATCCAGGGGCTCTTCCCCCCCCCCCCACCTAGAATACCCTCCCTTTGCTTCTTCACTTCCTCCACCCAACACACACATTAAGACCCAGTTTCCAAAAACCATTTTCTGACCCATCCAGGTGATCTCATCCTTTCTTTAACACTGAACACTTTTTAGCCACCTGTTGTTTGATAGTTAGTCATGCCATGAGTGACAGGAGTTCCTGCATAGTTGTTTCTATTCTTAATTTTTTTATTTTTATGCTATTTCCATGTTTATGTCCTTCCTCTACTCAAGCTTTGGATTCTGTCTCTTTACCCTTTACATCAACTTTTCCTTTTTACTATTCAGATTCCTACCATCTTTTGAAAAATAAAAGGCTTAATGACCAAAAATTTCCTATGACACTTTTACCCTACTTGACTTCTAGCTGTTGTTTTATCCTTTCTCCTTCACAACCAAACCTCTGAAAAGCTTTTTCTATTTTTTTCTTATCTCATTTACACCCCAACCCATGCTATATGGCCATGCCCATCATTCCCCTGAAATTGTTCTCATCAAGGTTATCAGTGACCTATTTGTTACTAAATCCAGTGGATCCTTTTTGCTTTAATCTTTTATTCAACAAAACATTTATTAAGCATTTGCTGTGTGCCATGCACTGTACCTGGAGCTGGGAATATGATGGTAAGAAATACGAATGTCCTCCCAGAGCACAAGTCTGGCAGGGAAGTCAAACAGTTAAGAAACAAGGTGTATACCTGGTTGATCCTGCCAGTGAAATAAAAGGAAAAGGAGGGAGGAAGGGATGGAGGGGGGAAGAAGGTGTGATAAGTGTTACCTGGCACTTGTTGATGGTGGCTGCCCCCACTTGAACTTCTCTCTGATATTGGCTTCTGTGCTGGCTTCCATGCTACCATCCCTTCTGGGTCCTCTTCTCCTCCTAATCTCCTAATTCTGACTATGTCTTCATCCTTGGCTACTCTTCTTCCACCTGTCCCACGAGTTAGGTGCTTTCCCTTGATTCCTTCCTTGGCCTTCTTCCCACTTTATATCTCAGGTTTCCTTCATGATCTCATCCATGTGCATGGTTCCATCTATCTACCACAGGCTGATGCTTCCAAATCTATACATCAAGTCCAAATTTTTCTGCTCAGTTCCAGACTTGCTCTATCTTCCAGATAGTTCCACCTGGATATCCACAAGTTCTTCAAAGTAAACAAGTCACAAATGGAGTTATTATTTTCCCTATACTTCTTCTCTTCTAGGCTCTTTAATTTAGTAAATGGTACGTAGTCACCACAGCTTTAACCCTTGGCATCATCCTTGATTTCTTTCTTCTTCAAATCCCACATCTAGTTGGTCATCAGATCTTGTTGATTTTCTCATAAGCATTTCTCAAGTGGGCCTCCCTTCTACCTGTATAGCTAGTGCCTTAATTCAGATCTTACTATTTCTCTTTTGGATCTATTAGTCATCTCTCTTTGCTTCTGGTCTTGGTTTCTTCTGATCAATTTCACACAGTAAAATGCGACCATTCTGAAATACAATCCAATTATATTTCTTCCATGCTTAATATCTTTTGATAGTTCTCCATAGACTTCCAGATAAAAATCATGCTCCTCTTCATGGCCCATAATGCCCCAACCTTCCAGTCTCATTCCTCACCTCATTTTGAATTACTTTGATCCCTGGATGCCCCATGACATCTCATGTAGCCTAGTATTTTCAGATGCTGCTCCTTCTGCTAGATCTTGACTCCTCTTACTCATGCCTCTTCCTGACATTCTTTTTTTTTATTATTATTTTCTATTTTTATTGAATCAAAATTGATTATACATATTTTGGGGGTTCAACATTGAGATATGTTGACCAAATCAATATTACTAGCACATATATTGTTACAAATTGTACTTATTCATTATGCCCCTTGACCAATCTCTCCCCATTCCCCCTCCCATCCCCCTTGCCCCTCTAATTACCCTGGATTTCTTCTCTCCTTCTGAAAGAATAATGGTTACTCTGTTGATTTGTTGTTCCTGGCATTTTTAAAGACTCAGATCAGACACTGCCACATCTAAAAAGCTACCTTGACATTCCCCTTCTCCAAGCTGTGGTTAGATGCCTCTCCTGGTATATCCATAAAATATTCCATATATATCCTTTGTGGAGCATTCACCTTGATTTTAAATAAGTATCTTTATATATTTCCCATCGCTAGGTTGTGAGTCCCACCCTGCCCTCTGTACTGTCTACCCCTGTCCTTGCTTAATTTTTCTTCAAGCACTTATTACTATCTGGCATACTGTATATTTTACTTATTTGTTTGAATCTATCCCCAAATAAAAATATAAGCTACATAAAGTTGGGAACTTTTGCCTGTTTTGCTCATCGCAGTGTCATTGACATCTGGAACAGTGTGTGGCATCTAGTGGGCACTTAGCGCAGTACCTAGCACATACCTAGGTACACTGCAACCTTATTTACTCATCTGCCCCTCAGTTACAAGACTGTAACTCCTCTAGGTGACTGCATTTTATTTATCTCAGTATCTCTAGTGCCTAGCACAATTTCTGGCATTTACTACACTCAATAATTGAATCCTTTCACCAACACTGCAAATTCATCAAGGCAGGAGTGAGGTTCCACAACACCTGAAACAGTGCCTTCCACATGAGAGATGTTCAATGAATGTGTGTTTATTGTGAAGTGACCATCAACCACAAACAAAATGCCTTATAAAAATGAAGCATAGTACCAGGGTGTGTGAATAGTTTAAATACAGTACTCCCCTCTTAACTGCAAGGGATACATTCCAAGACCCCCAGTTAATGCCTGAAACTGTAGATAGTACTGAACCTTATATATCTTATGCTTTTTTTCTATACATACATACCTATGATAAAGTTTAATTTATAAATTAGGCAAAGTAAGAGATTAACAACAACAACTAATAATAGAATAGAACAATTAGAAAAATATGCTAGCATCACTACCTTGTGCTTTGGGGCCCTTATTAAGTAAAATGAGCATTATTTGAACACAAGCACTGCCATACCACGACAGTCAATCTGATAACTGACACAGCTGCGAAGTGACTAAAAGGTGAGTAGCATCTACAACGTGGAGATGCTGAACAAAGTGATGATTCATGTCCCAGGCAGGATGGAGCAGGACGGTGCAACATTTCATCACACTACTCAGAATGACACACAATTTAAAATTTATAAGTTGTTTATTTCTGGAATTTTTCATTTAATATTTTTGGGCCACAGTTGAGCACAGGTAACTGAAACTGTGGAAAGCAAAACCATAGATAAGGTGACACTACCATACAAAGAAGACATTTTCCAAAACTCAACCTTAGGGTCTTACCACTTTGAGTTAAGAATTAGGGGCTCATGCTGTTAAAAAATGAAATCTGTGAGAGAAAGGTAATAAATTGGTATTGTTCACAAACCACTTTCTTTACCTGAATAATGTAAAGATTCATTAATTCATTAGGGGTTGAGAATGGTGATATTCTATTTCTATTATTCCTTCTAAGCTGAAATGTTTCTGTAAAGACAAACTCTCCCTCATTGACTTTTTGATTACCCTGAGGTACATTCATATGGAAAAGGCAGTTTAAGTTTTTTTTTTCTTTTTTTGCTTTCAAAGTAATGAGTTAGTTCTTTTGCATCCTTCAAAGAGTATCAGTTAATGTTTATCTTTAATTTTTTGTATCATTGTAAACTCAGAGTGAAACATATTTGAAGTGCTTCAACTCATTGGAGTTATTACTTTTTTTGATCCTAATGTTTTTTTTTAATCTTTGGTCAGTGGAAGCCCATTCAGGTCGGTTCTTGTGTCTTTTTAACACTATCCTGGTTTGTTTCTAATCACCTCCTTGCTTTCTGATATGACAAGACGTTCTGAGCTCATATTGTATATTTCCTGCCCTGGGCTTAGAATAAGCCATTTTCCCCAAAAGCCCTGATTCCTTTTAGTAGGAAAAGGTAAAAAGTCATAATTGAGGTGCTAGGGATGCTCACTGATATTGGATTGGTCATGATTTTTAAGGTCTTTCAGTAGATAGGGCAATAGTTGTTCATGTCCTGTCCATCCAGTTATTTTGGTCTGAAGCACATTCTCTATTGGATTCCTAAGGGAGGTATCATGGGAAAAATATTCCCTAATTAGGTTTTTATGTTCTTCATGCTATTACTAGTTTGTTTGTTTTTAAATTATGGTAAAACATACATAACACAGAAATTAATATTTTATTTTAATCTTTTATTTATTTATTTATTTTTGGTGTCCGGCTGATATGGGGAAGGGAACCCTTGACTTTGGTATTATAACACCACACTCTTAACCAACTGAGCAAACCGGCTGGCCCTCAGCCTTTTAATCATTGTTAAGTGTACAGTTCAGTGGCATTAGGTACATTTATAGTGGTGTTCAACCATCACCACCATCTGTCTCTACAACTTCTTCATCTTTCTCAACTGAAACTCTGAGCACTAACTCCCCATTTCTTTCTTTCTCCAGTTCCTAGCAACCAGCATTCTACTTTCTCTGTATAGATTTGACTAGTCTAGGTATCTCATAAAATTTTTATCCTTTTGTGTCCAACTTATTTCATTTTTCATAATGTCTCAAAGTTTATCCATATTATAGCATGTATCAGAATTTCCTTCCTTGTTAAGACTAAATAATATTCCATTGTGTATAAATATCATATTTTGTTTATCCATTCATCTGTGGATGTACATTTACATTGTTTCCACCTTTGTGCTATTTTGAGTAATGTTGCTATGAACATGGGTATACGATGATCTGTTTGAGCCTCTGCTTTCACTTCTTTTGGGTATATACCCAGAAATGGAATTACTGGATCATATGGTAATTCTATGTTTAGTTTTTTGAGGAATTTCTATACTGTTTTCCACAGTGGCTGCAAAATTTTACATTCCCACTAGCAATGCACAAAGGTTCCAATTTTTCCACATCCTTGCCAACACTTGTAATTTTCTGTTATTGTTTTTCTGACAGCCATCGTAACAGGTGAGGAGTGGTATCTCATTGTGGCTTTGATTTGTACTTCCATAATGAATAAAGATGTTGGGCATCTTTTCATGTGTTTCTTGGCCATTTGTATATCTTCTCTGGAGAAATGCCTCTTCAAGTCCTTTGCCCATTTTTTAACTGGGTTGTTTGTTTTTATTAAGGTGAAGTATTAACAGTTTGTCTGTGTGTTTATACTTGAAGTTCAGTTTAGCTGAATATGAAATATTTAGGTCACATTTTCTTTCTTCAGATATCTTAAATATGTTACTCCATTATCTTTCAGCATAAACTATTGTTATCAAAGTTTTAAAAAAACCCACAAGAACCAGAAAAACGTGATTTTATGCCTCAAATAAAACTACTGTATCACTTGAAAAAAAAAAGTCTGATGGTAATTTAATGTTATTTCATTTAGAAGTGACTTGGTCCTTTTTGCCTGGATGCCCAAAGAATTTTTTTCTTTTCTTTTTCTTAATGTCCAATAAGTTTAGTATAATACAAAAGTACTTCAAAAAGTTCATGGAAAAATGGAATTGAAAGATAATATGAATCTTTTCTTCTTATATGTATGTAGAATCTTCTTTGATATATAAATATATATAGTAAATACATATATCTGAAGTTTGTATACATATAAACTTTCCCTCAAATCCACCATATCCTTGCCAATACTTGGTAGGTTTAGCCTTTTAAATTTTAGCCATTCCAACAGTATAGTAGTAGCTCATTGTTTTAATTTCCATTTTCCTAATATCTAATACTGTTGAACATCTTTTCGTGTAGTTATTTGTCATTTGTATATCTTCTTTGGTAAAAAGTCTGTTTAAAATAAAAAAAAATCTGTTTAAGTCTTTTCTCCAATTTTTTTTTATTGTATATATTTATGGTGTACAAAGTGATGTTATATTTATACACTGTGAAATGATTAAATTAAGATAATTAACATATCCATCACGTCAAATACTTGTCATTTTTTGTGGTGACAACATGTGAAATATACTCCTGTGGCAATTTTGAAACATACAATCACTATTACCTATGGTATTTTATCTTAAATTTTAAAAATAAGAAACATGAATAATTTTTAAGAAACTTTCCAGGTCTCCGATTATCTTATTAGACTTAAGAAGTTGTTTTGAAATATATTGAGACATAGAATGTTCATAGTTTGTTCTCTTCATTCCATTCACTCATAGGTCAACAAATTCTTTTTATGCCTAATGATTGTATTTGTGTTCACATGATGGTTATATTTTTAGATGAAAAAAATGTACATATCTCATATTTAGCATTTCAGCAAATTGTCTCTGTTTAGTTAATATTGTGTGTGTTAGACAGTTATTCTGGTTACTTGTTATCAAACTATCTTTTTAAGATCCTACAAATTATTGAGTACATTCCTTTTTTCTTTTTTTTTGGCGGCTGGCCACCATGAGGATCTGAACACTTGACCTTGATGTTATAGCACCACATTCTAACCAACTGAGCAAACCATAACCAACTGAGCAAACCGGCCAGCCCTTGAGTACATTTCAAACTATATTTCTCATTAGTACCATCTTTGAATCTACTGTATCCCCTCACCCACCACTGCCACCACCAATATTTACTGCTTTATTAATTTGTAGTTTCGGGCTTATGTTAATTGTTACTTAGGTAAATAGATGGCCGAGCTAGATTGGTGAATTATAGTGGTTTTCTTTTGTCTTCTTTTTTTAGATTTTATTTTTAATTGACACATGATAATTATACATATTTATGGGGTACAGTGTGGTGTTTTAATACATATATATATTGTATAAAATTCAAATCAGGATATTTAGCACATCTATTATCTAATACATTTATCATTTCTTTGTGGAGAGAATGTCCAAAATCCTCTCCTCTAGCTATTTTGAAATATACCAAATAAAGTTAACCAGTCACACTACTGTGCAATGGAACACCAGAACTTATTCCTCCTAAGTAACTGTAACTTTGTACCTGTTGACCAAACTCTACATATCCTCCCTCCACCCTCCCACCCTGCCCAGGCTCTGATAACCATTATTATACTATTTCTATGAGGTCAACTTCTTTAGATTTGTTTGTTGAGAGTTTTTTTAAAATCAGCAATGGATGTTGGGTTTTATGAAATGTGTCTTCTGTGCCTATTGAGACTGTCATATGGTTTTTTTTTTTTTTAGTTTGTTAATATAATAAATTATATTGACTGATTTTTGAGTATTAGTCTATTCTTGCATTCCTGGGATAAACCCCACTTGGAAATGATGTATTATCTTTAAAAAATAATAGATTTTACTTTTAGTACAGCTTTAACTTTACAAAATAAGTGATGAGATAGTACATATAACTCCATATATCCATCTCACTTACCCCCACCCATGGTTCTCCTATTATTAATATCTTGCATTAGTGATATATAGTTCATCCATTGCCCATTTTTTAAGTTGGACTTTTTTCTTATTGAGTTTTGAGAGTTCTTTCTATATTTTAGAGACAAGTCCTTTAAGAGATACATTATTTGAAAATATTTTTTTCCCAATCATTGGCTTGTCTTTTCATTCTCTTAACAGTCTCTTCCCCCCAAAAGTTTTTATGGTAGTTCAATTTATCAACTTGGTTTTTATGGATCATGCTTTTTGTATTGCATTTAAGAAATCTGTGACTAACTTAATGTCACAAAGATTTTTCTCTTTTTTTCCCTAGAAGTTTATAGTTTGAGGTTTTATACTTCGATTTGTGATACATTTTCAGTTAATTTTGTATAAGATTTAAAGTATGAATAAAGTTCCTTTTTTAAATATATACATATTATATTGTTCCATTATAATTGCTGAAATGACCATCCTTTCTCCACTGAATTGCCTTTGCATCTTTGTTGAAAAACAGCACCATATATGTGTTGGTCTATTTCTGGACTCTATTCTGTTCCATTGATCTATTTGTTTATCTTCACACCAATACCACACATTGTTGATTAATGTAGCTATACAACAATAACTCTTGAAATCAAGTAGTTTTAGTTCTCCAACTTTGTTCTTTTTCAAAGTTCTTTGGGCTATTCTAGGTTCTTTGCACTTCCATATGAATTTTAGAATATTTGTCAATTTCTATATAAAAGCCTTCTGCAAGTTTTATTGGCATTACAGTGAACTTATAGATTGATTGGTGAAACTTGACATCTTAACAGTATAGAATCTTCCAATCCATGGATACAGTAAATTGATCCACTTATTTAGGTCTTCAGCTTCTCTCAGCAATGTTTTGAAGTTTTTCATGTACCTGTATTTCACATCTTTTGTTAGATTTACTCTAAGAATTTCATAGTTTTTGATGCTATTGTAAATATTTTTAATTTAATTTAATTTAGTAATTTATTATTATTATTATTATTATCTTGGCAGCTGGCCTGTAAGGGAATCTGAACCCTTGACCTTGTAAATAGTATTTTTTAATTTCAGTTTTTAGAATTTTTGTATATTATTCATTCCTGGTTGTAGTGGGTTGAATTATGTTCCCCCAAAATTCACTGAAGATTGAATTGTGTCCCCCAAGTTTTATGTATTAGAAACTTAGCCCCCACTGTGACTGTTAAGAAGGTGGGAAATCCTATTATGGTAATAGGTGGAGCCTTGAAGAGGTGATTGGATTGCAGGACTATGCCGTAGTGAATGCATTAAAAATGGTGGTCAGGGGCGTGGTTCTGAGGGCTTTTTAAAAGAAGAGAGACTGTCTCTCTCTCTCTCTGCTTCCACCATCTTGCAATATGAGACCCCAGGGTCACTGTTGCCACCACCAGATGGACTTTGGGCTTCCCAGCCTCAGAAACTGTAAGCAATAAATTCTGTTTTCTTTATAAATCACCCAGTCGCAGGTATTTTGTTATAAGCAACAAAAACGGACTAATGCACTGCTATTTAAACATATGACTGATTTTTGTGTATTGATCTTGTGTCCTACAACCTTGCTAAAACCACCTATTAGTACTAGTAGCTTTTTTTGTAGATTACATTGGATTTTCAACATAGGTAATGTCACCTATGAATAAAGATAATTTTACTTCTTTCTCACACTCTGTATGACTTATTTCTTTTCTTGCCTTAATGTACTGGCTAGAATCTCCAATACAATGTTGAATAGAAGTGATAAGAACAGACAGTCTTTTTCCTTGCCTTAGAGGCAAAGCATTCAGTCTTTCTCCATTAAGTATGATGTTGGCCGTAGGATTTTTGTAAACACCTTTTTATCAAGTTAAGGAAGTTCATTTCTATTTTCAGTTTGTTGAGAGTTTTTTTAAAATCAGCAATGGATGTTGGGTTTTATGAAATGTGTCTTCTGTGCCTATTGAGACTGTCATATGGTTTTTTTTTTTTTTAGTTTGTTAATATAATAAATTATATTGACTGATTTTTGAGTATTAGTCTATTCTTGCATTCCTGGGATAAACCCCACTTGGAAATGATGTATTATCTTTAAAAAATAATAGATTTTACTTTTAGTACAGCTTTAACTTTACAAAATAATTGATGAGATAGTACATATAACTCCATATATCCATCTCACTTACCCCCACCCAAGGTTCTCCTATTATTAATATCTTGCATTAGTGATATATTTGTTACAATTAATAAACAAATTTTGATGCGTTATTATTAACTAGTCCATAGTTTACTAGTCCATAGGTTTTCACTTTGTGTTGTACTGTAGAATGGGTTTTGACAAATGTGTAATGACATGTATCCATCATTACAGTTTCATACAGAATCATTTCACTTTCCTAAGAATCCCTTGCACTTCACCTATTCGGCTGTCTTTTCTCTTCCCTCACATCCACTGGTCTTTTACTGTCTCTACAGTTTTGCTTTTCCCAAAATGTCATATGGTTGGAATCATAAAATATGTAACTTTTTCAGACTGGCTTTTTTCAGTTAACAACATTCATTTAACATTCCTCTGTGTCTCTCCTTGGCTTGATAACTCATTTCTTATTGCTGAATAATATTTCATTGCATGAATGTACTAGAGTTTATTTACTCATTCACCTACTGAAAGTCATCTTAGTTGCCTCCAGTTTTGGCAATTATGAATAAAGTTGCTATAAACATTCATGTGCAGGTTTTTGTGTAGGCATAAATTTTCAACTCAATTTGGCAAATACCTAGGTGTGTGATTGCTGTATGGTAAAACTATGTTTAGCTTTGTAAAAACTGCCAAACTATTCTTCAAAGTGGTTGTACTATTTTTCATCTTCACCATCATGAATGAGGGATCCTGTTGCTCTTCATCCTCATCAGCATTTGGTATTGTATTTTGAATTTTAACTTTTCTATTAGTTGTGTAATGGTATCTCACTGCTGTTTTAATTTATAATTCCCTAACGATATATGATGATGAGCATCTTTTCATATGCTTATTGGATATCTCCATATCCTTTATGACCTTAGGTTCAATTTGGTAAAAAGTTTTCAGGAATATTTTCTCCTGTTTTCATGAGAGATATTGGTCTAGTTTTCTTTGTAACATCTTTGTTCTCGGCATCAGAATAATGCTGGCCTTATAGAATGTCTTGGAAAGTAGTTTCCTCTATTCAATTTTCTGGAAGAGTTTGTGTAGAATTGGCATAATTTCTTTCTTAAATATTTGGTAGGATTCACTACTGAATTCATGCTGGTGTCCAGTATTTTTTTTCCATGGGAATTTCTTTAACTCTGCATCTAATTTCTTTTATAGATGAAAGGCTGTACAGATTGTTTTTGAGTGATTTTTGACAACTTGTGTCTTTCAAGGAATTTTGTCATAGATTTTACCCATGAGGGTTTTTTGATTTTGTTATCTAGGTGCTCCATGTTTATGCTGGCCATTTCAAGTATTCTCACCAACACGCACACACACACACACACACACACACACAAAATGGTAAAAATGGGTATGAGGGATGTGTTAAATTAATTTGAGTGTAGTAACCAGTATACAATGTATACATATATCAAATCATCATGTTATTCACCTTGAATATATACAATTGTGTCAATTAAATATTTTAAAATACTGAAAAAAGAATAAAAACTATGTTCCAGCTTCTCGGGACTTTCTGATATTTGATTTTTTTCTTTTTTTTTCCCCCTCTAATGTTTGATTTCTCAAACTAGAATGACAGTATAGCAAAGCATAAACCAGTGTGGTTAAGAGGTCTATAAGATAGTGTAGAAGTAGCTTGATTGCCACAGAACCACATATTTTAACACAAGTAAAAAAATGAGAGATCAATGATAAAATGTCCTTAAGACACATATGAAAAAAATTACAAAATTCCTTTGCAGATTACAATGTGAAATTTTAATAAGATTATTGAAACTTTAAGTACCTTGTTTTTGTATGAATAACTAAAAGTATTAATATTTAATATAGGAATCCTACTGGTAGATTAAGAATTTTTCTTTATATAAATAAATCTCTTTTCTTTCTTAGATGTCATGGGAGAATCATTCAACTACTCTGGGCCTCCATTCTATTCATTGGTTAAAATAAGTCAATTGGACTAGAAATATTTGCTAAGATTTTTTTCTAGACTCAAAAATCTTATTATTCTAACAGAAGTTGGCAAGAGGCAGAGCATGCCTGGGGCCCTACAAAAGAGCCAAGGGCAGCCCCCTACACCTAGAAGCAGGCAAGAAGCATGCTGCAAACATCACTTCCACATGGGTGACCCATCACAACCACTGCCACAGCCATGGCTGCCGCAAAAGTGGCTGTGCCACAGCAATAGCCACAGCCACTGTGCAGGTGGCCTACTAGACACTTG
Source organism: Galeopterus variegatus (assembly GCF_000696425.1). NCBI lineage: Eukaryota > Metazoa > Chordata > Mammalia > Dermoptera > Cynocephalidae > Galeopterus > Galeopterus variegatus. Next base: position 92,138 of record NW_007731140.1, on the reverse strand, counting down.
ACTGCATTGACACAAGGAGCGTCACCAGCAGACCTGGGAAAAGAAGAGTACATCTCTCTCCTCAAAGCCCACTCCAGAGTAACAGAAGAAGCAACTGCTCTACCAGATGTCCAGACATCAATGTAGTCATACTAGAAATATGAAAATCCAAGAAAATATGATACCACCAAAAGAATACAGTAATTCTCAAATACTGACCCTATAGAGCAGGAAACCCTTGAAATGACTGAAAAGGAATTCCAAGCAACAATCTTGAGGAAACTCACTAAGATGTTAAACCTCTTTTCCCTGTGTAACGGAAATGAAAAAAAGAATTACATGATTACTCAAGCACTATGTATGCATTGAGGCCCTGATGGACTGCACTTCAGTAATTTTCCCATTAGGAGGGGCAAAACTGAATGTGTCAGTCCCCTCCAAAGTTAGCCTCTCCCTTTTATTGAAAAGACAAAGGAAGTTTTACAAGAAAATTCAGTTGATTTAATGATTACAAAAACACAAGGATATGGGCAGAATTATGGCTAACAAATGGAAAACTAGTAATATCATTGAAATAAGGAAAGTGACATTCCATAATGCAATTTGCAAAAGGTTAAGTTGATCCACCAACAAAAGCTTGTTCTTAGCAAATACTGTGTTTACCTGCAGCAGTTTCCTCAGTATTTTTATGTAACAATCGGTAGGTTAACCTGCTCTCAAGGGAATCTGTCCTTGACAGCCAGCAAATTTGCTGTGTTACAATTCTATATCCATAACTTTAGCCTGGGGAAAGTTTCCTGTCTTTTGCAAGGTTAACATTTCTATATGTAATTTAATTTTTAGTTTTTGTGTGTTTTTGTGTTGACCGGTAAGGGGATTGCAACCCTCGGCACGGTGTGGTCCGCACCATGCTCAGCCAGTGAGCACACCAGCCATCTCTATATAGGATCCGAACCCTTAGCCTCAGCGCTACCAGCGCTGCACTCTCACGAGTGAGCCACGGGGCCGGCCCTCTATATGTAATTTTAAAGAGTTAGGTTAAACCTGAAACTACAGGGCTTTGGAAACTAGGCCCTGTGAAATACATTTGCTTTATTTTTATTTATTTTTTTATTTTGTCAATATACAATGTGGTTGATTATTATGACCCATCACCAAAACCTCCCTCCCTCCTCCCTCTCCCCCTCCCACCCAAATGTGTGAATTTATTTGTGTATTTTTAGCTCCCACCAATAAGTGAGAAGATGTGGTATTTCTTTTTCTCTGCCTGACTCGTTTCACTTAATATTATTCTCTCAAGGTCCATCCATGTTGTTGCAAATGGCAGTATTTCATTCTACATTTGCTTTATAAATGTTAGTATACTCCACGCTAAGATACAAGAAGACTCAGACGACATAATGAAATGAGAAAAAAAAAAAAATCCAGGATATGAAGGAGGAAATTTACAAAGAGATTAATACCTTAAAAAAGAATGTAGCACAACTCATGGAACTGAAAGATTCACTTAACAAAATAAAAAACACTTAAGCAGCAGGCTAGAACAAGCTAAGAGTGAATTTCTGATCTTGAAGATAGTATTTTTGAAATAACCCAAGTGGACAAAAAAAAAAAAAAAAAAAAAATTAAAAAAAAATAAGGGGGTTCCAGAAGGGGAGAAGAAAGGAAAAGGCATGGAAAACCTATTCAACAAAATAATAATGGAAAACTTCCCAGGTATAGGGAGAGACGTGGACATTTAGATCCAGGAGGCTCAAAGATCCCCAAACAGATTCAACTCAAAAATATCCTCTCCAAGACACATTATAGTCAAACTGGCAAAGCTCAAAGACAAAGAGAGAATCTTAAAAGCAGCAAGAGAAAAGCATCAAGTCATCTCTAAGTGAGCCCCTATGAGACTAACAGCAGACTTCTCAAAAGAAACTCTACAGGCCAGAAGAAAATGGGATGATATATTCAAAATACTAAAAAAAAAAAAAAAAAAAAAAAAAACTGTCAGCCAAGAATACTATACCCAGCAAGGCTATCCTTCAGAAATGAGTGGAAAATAGTGTATTTTCCAGGCAAACAAACTGCGGGAGTTCGCCACCACACAAGACCAGCCCTGCACGAAATCCTCAAGGGAGTTCTGCATCTGTAATCTGAAAATGATAATCACTCATCTTTCTAGCTATAATTCTGTTCAAACTCACTATTTTTTCAAAATTGGTCTTGGTAGATGGCATGTTTCTAGGAATTTATTCATTTATGCACGAAATCCTCAAGGGAGTTCTGCATCTGTAATCTGAAAATGATAATCACTCATCTTTCCAGCTATAATTCTGTTCAAACTCACTATTTTTTCAAAATTGGTCTTGGTAGATGGCATGTTTCTAGGAATTTATTCATTTAATCTAGATGATCTAATTTGTTTGAGCAGCAATTATTTATAGTATTCTCTTATAATAACCCTTTTGATTTCTGTAAGTTTGGTTGTAATGACCCCTCTTTCAGTTCTGATTTTAGTTATTTGAGTCTTGTCCCTTTTCTCTTAGTCCATCTAGGTAAAGGTTTGTCAATTTTGTGGATCTGATCAAAGTATCAACCTTTGGTTTCATTAATTTTCACTATTTTTTTCTATTTCTTTTATCTATGCTCTAATTTTTATTATTTACTTCCTTTGCTATGTATGGGCTTAGTTTGCTCTTCATTTTCTAGTTTCTTTAGGTGCAAATGTGATTGTTGATTTGAGATCATTCTTTTTTATTAATTTATTTCATTTACATTAAATAATTTTCCCTTTTAGCAAAAAATAAATAAAATGAAAAAAATCAGTTTTTAAAGAAGTATAAATTTTATAAGAGCCTCTGAGATTATTATAATGCATTATAATAACATAAAAACAATAAGTATAAAAACATTATTATACTTCTATGAGCCACATAAAATTATGTGCTGTGCACATTGCTAAATATTTAACACCCTTCACACCATTTATTTCTTCCAACAAGTCTGTGATTTTATGTAAGAGGAAAATGAATCTCCAAAAAAGGCTTTTTACACAATATCATGTTGCAGGCAAGTGGCAGAATTGAGATCCAGACCCAGATCTGATCTCAATCTTATGTTCATTCCACTAAAGAAAATGACTTATTTGTTTAGGTCTTTTTACTTATTGAGATCTTCCATATTCCAGGAATGGTGCAGAACATTCCATGAAAAGTGCTTTATGGACGTGACATCAAATCTGAATTGTGAACTTAAAGTCTTATTTAGTAGAAAAACAAGGTGAGATGCCGGGAGTGTTGGGAGATTAGATCAAAGAAGTGTGAAAAGTTTATGTCAGTGGTTGGCAAGCTATGGTCCACCATCTGGTTTTGTAAATAAAGTTTTATTGGAACATAAAAAATGTTTTTTAAATGTTATTATTCTAATTCTTAGAACTTATTTTTTAAAACGTTTGCAATGCTAACTGTGAAACAGTGTTTAATTCTAAATTGAATTAATTAAATCTTATTTGAACGTAGTATACGTAGATGCCTATTAAATAACTGTAGATACTGTAAAATGAGTTTTTTCCAAATTTATTTGTAAGCTTCCAATCTAAAGTAATATTGTTTTAGGAAGAGATAAAATGGGGGCACAAATAAAATATTGCACAAATAAAATCCTTATACTTCATGTTCCAAAGGAAGATAAATGTCTCTTGTTTAAAGAGTGATACTTGCTTTAGTGTCAGTCCTTTCATTTATTAATCTTACCAACAAGAAAGGTAACAGTGAATGTTTTTGAAAAGACACCTTGGCACTATAGCAGCAGCTATTAAAGTACAGGATTAAATTGTAGAATTTAAATTCTTCACGAACCCTGGAAATTAAGCTTGTTTTGGTGAAGAACTTGATCAAAACAAAAGAGTTTTACTGAACATTATGTTATCTGGACATTCTTCAACAGCACATGGACACAATTTATTCTTTAACAGGAGCCATGCTGTGCTTCTGATATAAAAGTTTCACAGAAAAACTGTGTGGGATATGTTTAAAACGAAACATGTTAAAATTGTATTATATTTACCACAGACTAAAAAGATATAAATTTAGACAATGTTTATCCTTTGCTCATTCTTGGAAGATTTTAAAAACTAAGATATTTCATGAAAAAGTTCTGGAAATCTTGAGTGTGGCTTACCATCCAATTTGTCTTCATATCCAAGAAGAAAATTATACATTTTAAATAAAAGTAAGCTCAGATCAATTTGGTGTTTTGGAAGCAGCACTATCTGTAGGTGATGCTTCTGGTGATACCTGAACTATATCCCCACGCCCGCCTTGGATTTTAGCCATAGCTATAGTGGAGAGTTCCACTCAATCTCAGACTCACCTTTTGGTGACAGCAACTCATCTCAGGTAAATGCCCCATTTCTCCACTTTCAGACCTCGTATCCTTTCCAAGGCCATCACAGCTCCCTAGGCCTATGTGCCAGTAGATCCCACAGTGTAGATGAGTAATGTCCCTCACCAGTGGGTCCAGGTTAGTGGAAAAATGTTGCAGCCCAGCCTCCAGTCCCTCAGGTGAACAATTCTGGGAATCACTACTCATTTCTAAGGAAGTTCTGGTCCTGAAATTAAGTCCCAAGTGCCCACAATGGCAATCTCAGTAATATACCCTTGTACTCGATTTTCTTCCCTTTCTCGTTCTTTCTGCCCTCTCATGCCTGCTTCCTGGGATTACCTCACAAATAAGCTACTTGCTCCCAACTGTTTGTCTCAGAGTCCACTTGAGGAGAAATATGTACTCGATTTTCTTCCCTTTCTCGTTCTTTCTGCCCTCTCATGCCTGCTTCCTGGGATTATCTCACAAACAAGCTACTTGCTCCCAACTGTTTGTCTCAGAGTCCACTTGAGGAGAAATGTAAAACTTTGATATGAAGAGTAAGCATAGAAAGCAGATCCTTAGGATGGGATTCTGGAACTAGATCACTTCCCCTTATTGCTAGGATCAGTGGGATGGTGATACCGGTAGTGTGCATCATAATTACTTTGAATCTCACCTGTGGTAGATTGGGATGAGAACCAATGGGTTATCTGGTAGCTCTGTCACTGGAACGGTATGGGGACAAAGGATTGTGTCTGTTGATCTGGCGAACTTTTTTTTCTATCATTAAGAACCTCAAATGTTCATATTTATGTAGGAAGGAGAGCAATACATATTAATCTGATTGTCACAGGAGTACATTAGCTCTCCTGCTTTCTCTCTCTCTCTCTCTCAGTATAGTCTGCAGGAATCTTGTTCATCCTGACATTCCATAGAACCTAGTGCTGATCCACTATACTGATAATATCAGGCTACGTAGAACTGGTGAACAGGAATTGGAAAGGACTCTTGGTGCCCTTTTAGATACAAATAAGCCAGAGGATGAAAGATTTAGATCTCTGCAGATTTTATGGGTCCTCTAGTCTGGAGGATGCTGGAACATCTCCTCCAAGGTAAAGGACAAATATTGAACTTCCACCCTCTACCAGTAAGAAAGAGACACTGCATGTCGGGGACTTTGGCTTTCCAAAGCATCCTGTATTTTCTTAGGAATTATCTGTCTCATTTATGGGGTGACTTGGAAGCCTGCCAGTTTCAAATGGGATCAAGAACAAGAGAGGCTCTACTGTAGGCTCTGGCTGTGATAAAAGCTGCCCTACTCTTCAGACTATATATGACTCAGGTTATCCATTGATGCTAGAGATAGCTGGGGTCGATATGAACGTTGTGTAGAATCTCTGGCAAGCCCTAGTAAAAGATTAACAGCAAAGACCCTCTGGCTCTGGAAGAAAGGTTATGTCTTCTCATTGTTTGAAAAGCAACCACTGGCATGCTTCTGTGTCCAGTAGAAACTGAGAATCTGACTTTATATGACATCAAGTGATTAACTGGAGCTACACATCATGACCTGGATGTTATGAGCTATGCCAAAATCATAAGGTCAGATAGAGTAGCAATCCATCACGTGATGGAAATGATGCATTTGGGATCAAGCCTGAGCAAGTCCAGAAGGCACAGGTGAGGACATGGACAGGTGGCCTATCAATTACCTTCCATATCATTTACCTCTCTTGCACTACTACCTCTCCTTCAACATACTCAAGATCTCATTGGGAACTCCCTATTGTCAGCTGTATCAGCTATTTATTGCTACAATAATGCTGTATAATAAGTGACCAAAAAATCTTTATGACAACCAACAATGAGTACTTATTACTCACACATCCCAGGCCAGCTGGGAATTAACTAGGCAGATTTCCTGGTCTTGGCTGGTCTTGCTCATGTCTTGGATTGGCTGGTGGATGAATGAAACAACTCAGCTCTCCCCTGCACATCTCTCATCCTTTGTCAGACTATCCCACTCATGTTCTGATGTCAATAACAGAGGCAGAAGAGAAGGCAAGACCAAACAACCAAGTATTTTTTTAAGCCTCTACTTGTACCACATTTGCTAACATTTCATTGATCTGAAACCAAATCACATGGCTAAGTTCAGAGCTCAGAGTCAAAAGTTGAGGCAGAATGCTCTACCTGGAGCAGGAGGGCAATGCAAGATTATATGGCAAAAGACACAGAAATAGGGAGAAATGAAGAATTGAAGCTATTTTTGCAGTATTAGCACATGAGCTGACAGTGTAAGAAAAAGTGGGCCTTGCTCATGCATGGACCAGCTTCATATGTTGGTGTGAGCCCCAAATGGCAGACTGCTATACTACTGCCTCTGTGAGAGGTGGCCCTAAGGTTTAGTTGTGAGAAGAAAAATCTTCTTGATGGACAGAACTTCAAACAGTACACTCTGTTATCATATTGATGGAAAGGGACATGGCCTGAGTTAAAATAATCACAGGTTTTTGATCTTGATAATTGGCTTGGGTGGTCAGGAGCACAGAAGGAGCAAGACTTGAAGATTAGAGAAAGATCTAAGGATGAAACATATGGACAAAACTATGGGAACATGCATAAAGTGTGAAAATTTTTGTGTCACGGAATGCCAGTAAGAGAACACTCATCTGAGGAGGCAGAGATTGGTGGACAAGATGATTCCTTCTGTAGATATTAGCCAGTCTTGCCCTTGATCACCCCAGGCTCACACAATGAGCCCATGAATGGAGTAATCATGACAGCTAAGAGGGAGACTAGACACAGGTCCAACAGCTTTGGCTTCCTCCCAATATGGCTAATCTAGTTACTGCCACTGATGAATACCCAATCTGTCAGTAACAGAAACCAATGATTTGGTACAATTCATTACAGAGATTAACCAGGCATTTGGTAGCAAGTTATTTGCATTAAATTCCTTTGACTCTGGAGGAGGAATTCTTTCCTGTTGTAATTAATTCTTACTCTTAATATGGACTTTCCTTCCAAAGTACCTCCACTAGCATTACTATCTTGATAGCCTACAGAACACCAACATGGCATCCTGCATTACACTACCTCAGATATAGGAACTATTTTGTAGCAAATGAAGAGCAACAATAGGTGCATAAATTATTGGATCCACTGGCCCTACCATATATAACATTATCCAGAAGAAATGAATCTAATAGAACAATGAAATGGCCTATTACAGGCTTAGTTTAGGCATTAGTGCAGATAGCCTGCAGGGTTTAGGTACTGTTCTCCAGGACGTGGTATATGCACTATACCAATGGCTAGTATATGATGCCATTGAAGAAATGAATCTAATAGAACAATGAAATGGCCTATTACAGGCTTAGTTTAGGCATTAGTGTAGATAGCCTGCAGGGTTTAGGTACTGTTCTCCAGGACGTGGTATATGCACTATACCAATGGCTAGTATATGATGCCATTTCCCCAAGTGCTAGAATTTATGGATCCAGGAACCAAGAAGAAAGAAGTAGGATTTCTTACCACTACTCCCAGTGACCTACTTGCATAATTGTGCTTCCCATCCCTGCCACCTCAGGCTTTGCTGGAAATCCTGGTTCCCAGACAAGGGGAAGGGAAGGAGCTGGCATGCTTCCACCAGGGAGCACAGTAAAGATTCCACTAAACTGAAGCTCCTGCTGCCAGTTGATCCCTTTGGACTGCTCATGTCTGTGGGACAACAGACAAAAAGATGAGTTCATACGTTGATTAACATGAGGAGCTAGGGTTGTGATTACAAAGTGAAAGAGAGAGGTGTTTGGAACTCAGGTGATTCATTGGGGCCCTGTTGGTGCTTCCTGTGAATGGCAGACAAATTGTGATAATCATGGCCTAAAAAAGGGCAAAGTAACAAAGGCCCTAGACACCTTAAGGGATGATGGTCTGGATCACTCTATCAGGAAATTAACCTAGATCAGTTGGATTTTTGGCAGAGAGCCAGAGAAATCTAAAATGGGTGGTGTTGGAAGAAGATGATGAATATTAGTTTTGGTCTTGGGTTCAGTTGCAGCAATGGGAACTGTAGCTTGTCTCATTAATCCTCCTGCATAGTCTTTTAGAGAGAATGTGGCTGGCCATCACCTTGAAGACCTGGTGATGTAGGTGTGAAGTAGGTTTAACACGGGACTCAAGCAGTTCTGAATAGTCAAAGGGTAGACAGCAGCAAGCACCGCTTTTGCCCTACATCACATCTCCTTACCCACTTCTGATATCATCCACAGCTGCATTGGACAGGTCCAAGTGAGCTCAGACTTGTCTTTTTTGTTGGTGAAATTCCACTGCAGGCATGAGCCATGCATCTTTCTGCCTTCTGTTTCAAGTCCTTCTTCAACATTGGGGGAGCCTGCTTTCCCACACAAAAGCACAGCCCAGAAGTGCAGGGGTAGTTAGTGCCCCTGGAGGCAACTCACAACTAATAATAGAGGGGTGGAAACTGGTTGATAAATGATCACAGTTCTATTAGGTGGACAATTTTGGGATGCACTCTGTAAGACCCTCGGGTGGTCTCGGCGCACTCAAGCCCAAAATGGCAACCTTGATAACACATCTTCATATTAGTTTTCTCCTTCTTGCTCTCCCCGTTCTCTCATTTCTGCTTCCTGGGGTCACCTCACAAATGGTCAACATACACCCAAGTCCTTTTCTCAGGTTCTACTTTCAAGTGACCTAAACTGAGTACCATTAATCAAATGCATTTATTTACTTATTATAATCTTTCCACATAAGTATCTTAGGGAGTTTGTGGACTTTGTGTAAGTAATTATTTATGAAGAATTATTTGCAAGGTGAGGTGAGAAGAACATTTTAACCCTGTGCAAATTAAATTTTTTTTGTTTAGGCAATAAAGGAGTTGACAACAATGATGCTTGCTCACTCTGAATCACATTGAAACTATCTTCAATTTCTACCTGATAATAAATGTAATAAGAATATTTGACTGATAATATATGAACTAATGTCTGAGTGGTGAAAAGCTGTATATGCTAATAAATACTACAATAAATTCCATATATATCCATTACATATATATATGTTTCAAGTTGTCACATAAAATTTCAATCCAGTATTACCTTCAATCCAGTATTACTTTCTGCTAGAAATTTCCTTAAAAACTCTTATGATATGAACATACATAATACCTGTCATGCTGAAACATTCACAAAAATTGAATAATTCACTTAAATTTTTTTGCATTGAGTCTATTTTTTTTTTTGTCTTTTTTGTGACCGGTAAGGGGATTGCAACCCTTGGTGTGGTGTCGCCCACACCGCACTCAGCCAGTGAGCGCACCGGCCATTCCTATATAGGATCCGAACCTGTGGTGGGAGCGTCGCTGCACTCCGCATTCTCCCGAGTGCGCCACGGGCTCGGCCCGCATTGAGTCTATTTTTGATCACCAAACTCACATTCACTCCATTTAAAAATGTTGATTGTATCCCTGAAGTATTCCATCTTAGTATTTGTACTACTAATTGCACTTTATTTAGGGATGGGTGGTTAGCTCAGTTGGTTATAACACTATAACACCACGAAGGTCAAGAGTTAAGATCCACACTGGCTAGACAATAAAGAAAAAAAATTGCACTTTGTTTATGCTACTGTTTTTCATTTCAGGGTCCTTTATTTTGGTAACAAGACATACTGGCAGGTTATAAATCCTTTAATACTTTTTTTTTTTAACACAGAGGAAGCTTGGTGATGGATATGTAGCCATTTGGTGTTTTTATGACTAACAGAGTTCAGGTTCTCTTTCTTATAAAATGTAAATGTACCCCTAAACATGTATGTAATTCTTACCAAAATTAAGCTTAGTCACTAAAAGAAGATTCACTATCTGAACTTTCTTCTGCAGTTTTTTCACTTTCACCATCAGGCACTGGAGCATCTGGTCTCCTGAAAGAGAAGAAAGGGAAAAAATTTAAGGGTTTTTTCCAATTGAAAAAAGCACAAACTCTAAATTAGGTTCATCTTCAAATGTTGCTGCTAATAAATCTGCCAAATCTGCGTCCTTAACTGAGGGAGTCTCCTGCTTTACACCACAGTGTGCTTCTCCCTGGCTTCTTCAGCACTCTGAAGATTAAATGCTTTTCCTGCAGAGGTCACTGCACTCTTTTTTCTTGCCAGTCCTTACACAGTGTGCTACTTCAGCACTTTCTGCTTCTCATTACCGTGGAGACCCAACTACGGACAGATATGTGATCTGCAGAGGGTGGCGTGACCAGTGCTAAACCCCTACAGCCTCCAAGTGTACATGAAGTACACAGAAAGGAAAGCTAGAAATAGAAAGCAAAGGAAAACTTTCATGTTCAGGAAAGCTGCAGGGAGAAATTTAGAAACAAAAAAGAGTTCAAGAATGGCAATTAGGAAACACAGGCAATATGGAAATTTTGTGGGAGTGGAGAGTGCCTGGTCAAAGAAGGTTCTTAATGTTTGTTGAATGTTTTTACTTACATGCTTTGTTTGTCTTTAGAGAATGAATATTGAAAATATGGGTTAGCAAAAATACTGTTTCAAAGATTCCCTACGCACAATAAGAAGACATAAGAATGGGTGAACTCCAACTTTGCAAGGATTTACTATAATAAACCCAAATGAAATATTAATGGTGTTATTAAAACAGTCAACTAGATAGTCCCCAACAGTGTTTGTGCCAGTAAATCATTTAATCAATATAGTAGCATTATCACTCAGCCTCTATTCACTCTTACAAAGAAAGTAAATTAAGCAAGTATACTTTTGTGGAAACTAAAAGTAAGAATAATAGAGCTGTTATGTCTTTTTTTTTCTTTCTTAATTTTATTTTGTCGATATACTATGAGGTTGATTATTGTGGCCCATTACCGAAACCCCCCTCCCTTCTCCCTCTCCCGCCTTGCGCCCAACAATGTCCTTTCTGTTTGCTTGTCGTATCAACTTCAAGGAATTGTAGTTGTTAAGTATTCTTCCCCCCTCCCCCCGGTTTTTTCTTTTTTGTGTGTGAATTTATTTATTTATTATTAGCTCCCACCAATAAGTGAGAACATGTTGTATTTCTCTTTCTGTGCCTGACTTGTTTCACTTAATATAATTCTCTCAAGGTCCATCCATGTTGTTGCAAATGGCAGTATTTCATTCGATTTTATAGCTGAGTAGTATTCCATTGTGTAGATATACCACATTTTCCGTATCCACTCATCCGATGATGGACATTTGGGCTGATTCCAGCTCTTGGCTATTGTGAAGAGTGCTGCAATGAACATTGGGAAACAAGTATACCTTCGACTTGATGATTTCCATTCCTTTGGATATATTCCCAGCAGTGGGATAGCTGCGTCGTATGGTAGATCTATCTTCAGCTGTTTAAGGAACCTCCAAACCATTTAATGCAATCCCCATTAAAATTCCTATGACATTT
>NW_007731140.1:69999-79362 GCF_000696425.1 Galeopterus variegatus | reverse complement strand
AACAATGTATGAGAGTTCCTTTTTCTCTGCAACCTCGCCAGCATTTATCATTCAGAGTCTTTTGGATTTTAGCCATCCTAACTGGGGTGAGATGGTATCTCAGTGTAGTTTTGATTTGCATTTCCCAGATGCTGAGTGATGTTGAGAATTTTTTCATATGTCTGTTGGCCATTTGTATATCTTCCTTAGGGAAATGCCTACTTAGCTCTTTTGCCCATTTTTTAATTGGGTTACTTGTTTTTTTGTTGTAAAGTTGATTCAGTTCCTTGTATATTCGGGATATTAATCCTTTGTCAGATGTATATTTTGCAAATATTCTCTACCACTCTGTTAGTTGTCTTTTAACTCTGTTAATTGTTTCTTGCTGTGCAGAAGCTTTTTAGTTTGATATAATCCCATTTGTTTAATTTTCCTTTGGTTACCCATGCTTTTGGGGTCATATTCATGAAGTCTGTGTTGTTATTGAAAAGTGTTGATTTATTCCTAGCATTTTATTGGTTGGGGACGCCTCTGCTGCAGCTGCCGCTGCCGCTGGCTCCTCCTCTTCTGCCGCTGCTGCCGGCTCCTCCTCTGCTGCCGCTGCCGCTGGTTCCTCTGCTACTGCTGCTGCCACTGGCTCTGCTGATTCTGGGACAGCTGCATCTGGTACCAGCCTCAGGTTGCTTCTTGGCCTGGCATTTCCGATGACAGGAGAAGCTGCAGACTCGTATTCTCCTTGGTTGTATTTTGGGTTTTGCTATGCTGGAGTAGGCTGGACTACAGGGAGAACCTGGGGCTTGAGAATGTCACAGGGCTGGACAAAGGTGGTGAGGATATGAGCAGCCCCGGCTGTCAGCACGGAGGGGTCTAATCAAGGCTCTCTGGTTTCTGCTCCCATCCTTTCTGTTATCTCAGGATCAGTTTCAGAGGCTAGGAAGTCCAAAATCCAGGGAACACATATGGTGAAGGCTTTCCTTGAGAGTATCACATTGTGAAAATGGTGGAGTAGAGAGCTAGAGACCAGAGCTGTTATGTCTTAATTAAAAACTACCAGTAAATCCCTTAGGCTCCTTGAACACATATGGTGAAGGCTTTCCTTGAGAGTATCACATTGTGAAAATGGTGGAGTAGAGAGCCAGAGACCAGAGCTGTTATGTCTTAATTAAAAACTACCAGTAAATCCCTTAGGCTCCTTCATCCTTATTAAATACTTAAGACACTCAACAAATAAAATTCTTCCTCACCACAAACAGAAATTACTATTACTAAAATAAGAAAATGTATAGTTTATTGGTTACTTTTAGTTATTAAAAAATATGGCTTATATTTTTAAATATATTTGGCATGCTAGAAGACAGAAAGAAAAGCTGGCATTGTTCCCTAGCTGTCAAATATAAACCCATTTGCTCTCCTAAACAATTTTAGATTATGCCTGTTAGGAAGCCATATGTATCCAATACAATAAAACTTTAAAGCTGGGTACAGCACTTCCAGGTTTTGACGACTCTCCATCTGCCTAAAATACTGAGACCATCATCTTCATCACTCTTCATAGGGGCAACAACTCTAGAAGCAGCAGGAATGAAAATTTGGCGTATTTTTTCCCAGCAAATTTCCCTTTATTATATAGTTGATTTCATACCGTTTCCACTTTGTTAAAAAGGAAAAATTACCAGAGGGAATTATTTCAATATCACATCAAAATTATATTAGTATCTATGACAACCCAAACAAATAGAACAATGTACATAACTCCCTAAAATAAATGCTACATAAGAAAAGGGTAAAAGCAGCTTAGGTCTAGAAAGGAATGAAATTATAAATTTCATTAATTTATGTGTGCAACCAGTTATTTATAAACGTGACGCTGTATTTACTTAGTAGTTAAGAACACAGACTCTGGGGCCAGACTGCCTGTGATCAAATCCCAGCTTTGTCAACTGTCGGGCAACTTTGGGGAAGCTATTTAATCATTTTGTGCCAACTAACATTGTGATGATTAAATGAATTAATAAATGTAAATTATGTTGAATAATATCTGGCACACAGTACTAAATAAATGTAATCTGTTATTACTACATGATTGTCATCATCATACACCTATTTGTTAGGAACTCTGTCAAGTACTGGAGATAGAGATGAATAATAAACAGTTCCTGCCCTGAAGAAGCTCGTATTTTAGTGGGGGAGACAGAAATGCAAGCAAATTATTGTTATAGAGTGTAATACATACAAATACAATTGAACTAACTATGTGTGAAAAGAAAAAATGATCAACTATGCTAGGGTTTGTCAGAGAAGATTCCAAAGAGATGAAGACACTTGTGATGAGTTCTGAGATATTAGTAGGAGTTTGCTGGAAACAGCAAAGGTGAGAATAAGTGATGAGGAGAGCATTCTGGGCAGCGAATAAAATGGGAATGGTGTGGTATGCTTCATTTGGGAACTATGAGTCACTTGGCAGCTAGAGTGTAAGGTATATTGGGGTGAAACAACAGATGAGATTAGACCATTTGTCAGGAGCAAGAGGTGAAGGGAGGGGAAAAGTTATTCGAAATGTAAGTTTTCACTGAAATAGAACAACTAAGATTGGGATTTTTAAGTGCTCATTTGTTTTTAAATAATGAGTATATAATTCACATACCATAATATTCACCATTTTAAAGTGTACAAATTAGTGGTTTTTGGTACATTTGCCAGGTTTGTGCAACCACTACCACTACTTAATTCCAGAGCATTTTTATTACCCCCAAAAGAAACCTGTACCCATTAGAAAGCACTCTACATTTCCCTTTACCCCAGCTCCTGACAACCAATAATTTACTTTCTGTATCTATGCATTTGCCTATCTTGGACATTTCATATAAATGGGATCATATGACATTTAGCTTTTGTGCCTGGCTTGTTTCCTCTAGCATGTTTTCAAGGTTCATCCATGTTGCAGCATTTATCAGTACTTCATTCCTTCTTATAGTGAATATTACTCCATTGTATAGACATATCACATTTTGCTTATCCATCTATCAGTTGATGGACATCTGGGTTGTTTCTACTTTTTGGCTATTACAAATAATGCTCCTATGGAGTGATCAGGCAAGAAAAAGAAAGAAAGGGCAACGAAATTGGAAAAGACAAAGTTAAACTGTCCCTGCTCACAGATGACATGATCCTATGTATAGAAAAAGCTACAAACTCTATCAAAAAACTCCTAAAGCTGATAAACCAATTCAGTAAAGTTGCAGGATACAAAAATCAATACACAAAAATAAGTAGTGTTTTTACACACCAACAACAAACAAGCAGAGTAAGAAATCAAGAAAGCAGACACATTTATAATGACTACCAAAAGAATAAAATACCTAGGAATAAATTTAACCAAGAAGGTGAAAGACCTCTACAATGAGAACAACAAAACACTTCTGAAAGAAATTATAGAGGACACAAAGAGATGGAAAGATGTTCCATGTTCATGGATTGGAAGAATTAATGTTGTGAAAATGTCCATACTACCAAAAATGATCTACAGATTCAATGCAATCCCCATCAAAATACCAATGATATTCTTCACAGAAATAGAAAAATAATCCTAATGTTCATATAGAACAACAAAAGACACTGAATAGCCAAAGCAATCCTGAGCAAAAAAAATAAAAATATAAAAAAATAAAGCCAGAGGCATTACATTACCTGACTTCAAACTATACTACAAAGCTATAGTAACCAAAATAGCATGGGACTGGCATAAAAGCAGACATATGGACCAATGGAACAGAATAGAGAACCCAGAAATCAACCCAGGTACATACAGCCAACTGATCTTTGACGAAGGCACCAAGAACATACACTGGGGGAAATAGTGCTGGGAAAACTGGATATTCATGTACAGAAGAATGAAACCAGACCCACACATCTCACCATATAAATCCTAACACCCCAAAAGCACAGGCAACAAAAGAAAAAATAAACAAATGGGATTACATCAAACTAAAAAGCTTCTGCACAGCAAAGGAAACAACTGACAGTGTGAAAAGACATCCTACAGAATGGGAGAAAATACATGCAAACTATGCATCCAACAAGGGATTAATATCCAGAATATACAAAGAGCTCAGACAACTTTATGGCAAAAAACCAAACAATCCAATTAAAAAACGGGCAAAGGAGCTGAATAGATATTTCTTAAAGGAAGACATACGAATGGCCAACAGGTATATGAAAAAATGCTCAACATCACTGATCATCAGGGAAATGCAAACCAAAACCACTTTGTGATACAACCCACTCCAATCAGACTGGCTATCATAAAAAAGATAGAGAATAATAAATGATGCTGAAGATGTAGAGAAAAAGGAACCCTTCCACACTGTTGATGGGACTGTAAATTAGTATAGCCATTATGGAGAACAGTATGGAGATTCCTCAAACAACTACAGATAGAACTTCCATATGATCCAGCAATCCCCCTACTGGGGATATATCCAGAGGAATGGAAGACATCAGGATGAAGGGATATCCACACTCCCATGTTTATTGCTGCTCTATTTACAATACCAGATGATGGAACCAACCTTAATGTCCATCAATGGATAACTGGATAAGGAAACTGTGCTATATATACACAATAGAATACTACACAGCCATAAAACAGAATGAAATTCTAACATTTGCAGCAATGTCAATGAGACTGGAGAAAATTATTCTAAGTGAAACAACCCAGGTACAGAAAGAAAAACACTGCATGTTCTCACTCATAACCGGGAACCAAATCCATAAATAAACTAATAAACAATAGAGACAGAGATAAAGAAAAAAACAACAATCACAGTAATATGTTGAACTTTTAGAAAACTAGAGGTGGAAAAGGGGAGGGGAGGGATTGAGGGAGGGAGGGAGGCTAATGAGGAACGGGTCAACAGACACAAAGAATGATTGCATATTGTAATGATGAATAAGCTAACTATCCTGATCTAACCATCACACATTCTACATAATTACTGAAAATCAACGTTGCACCCCACATGTATGTATAATAAATTATATAAACAAACAATCAAAAACCCAAAATGTATTAAAGACTTAAATATGAGACCTGAAACTATAAAACTCCTAGAAGAAAACATAGGGGAAACACTTCAGGATGTACGACTGGACAAAGACTTTAAGAATAAGACCTCAAGAGTTCCAATCAAGATGGCAGAATAGGGCCGAGCCCGTGGCGCACTCGGGAGAGTGCAGCACTGGGAGCGCAGCAGCGCTCCCGCCGCGGGTTCGGATCGTATATAGGGATGGCCGGTGCACTCACTGGCTGAGCGTGGTGCAGCCGGTCTCAAAAAGGACAAAAAAAAAAAAAAGATGGCAGAATAGACGGTCCCCAGTATCACTCTTTCCCACAAATCAACCAAATTTACAACTATAAAAATGTAACATCAGCCAAGCCAGAGCCACTGGAGCTCAGGGGAAGAGGAGGAGAGACCTATGGAGTTCATGAAGGCGGGAGAAACTATGATGAGAGAAAGAAAAACTGCTCTGAGCATTTCGAGCCGCGGCTGCCTTAAGGCTGGAGCTGATGAGCACATAGAGCAGAAGCCGCCAGAAGCTGCAGCTGTGCCCTTCAGATGGAGTTACTTGGAGGCAGCAAGAGAGAGGAGGGCCTTGGTGGACCCCAGGACAGCAAGACCACTAATAGGGTTCATGTGGACCCACGCAGGAGCAAGGAGCCAGAACAACTGAAAAAAGGGAGCCATTCAGAGGCTGGTGAGTCATCGCAAGGGACTGGCACAGGGCCCATCCCATGGGAAGTGTTTGGAACACTGGTGGTAGGAGAGATGGGCACACTGGGAGAACACTGGAGCACAGCAAGGACAGCTGATCTGCCCCCCAATCAACACAGGACCACTCAGAGGAGACTGGTCAGGAATGCAGAATTGCATGGGGTGCAGTTTGATGAAAAGACTCAGGCCCAGATCAGAAATTCTACAGAACACAGATCCACTGGGTCTCTGGAGAGCTGGAAGTACCTATAAGGTCAACCATTAAACCCTGAGCTGCACAAAAAGCCTTCCCTAGGGAAACAGCAGCAAAGTAGCAATTTAAACAACCACACAGCTCAAGTACTGGCTCCCACAGGAAGTGCCCCCATGTTAGAAGCAAAGGACAAAAAATTAGTTCCGGTCCAGGCACAACACCAGCACCTTGGGGCCTGCCTGGGAACTGGAGGCTTGGATCTGGCGATCGGACCCCACTCCCACTTCTAGGCAAACTGCACCAGTGCCTCGGGGACAGCCTGGGGACCTGAAGCATGGAGAAGGGAACTGGACCCCCCCCTCCCACAATCAGGCACACCACACCAGCATCTTAGGGCCTGCCAGGGACCCGAGGCAAGGAGAAGGGGACTGGACCTCTCTTCTACAACCAGGCACACCGAGCCAGCGCCTTGGTGCTCACCCAGGGACCCGGGGTATGAAGCTGGAAACCAGACCACCCTCCCACAACCAGGCATAACATGCCAGCACCTCGGAGCCTGCCCAGGGACCCAAGGCATGGAGAAGGGGACCGGACCACCCTCCCACAACCAGGCACACCATGCCAGCACCTCAGAGCCCACTCAGGGACCCACAGCATGGAGAAGGGGACCGGATCTCTCTCCCACAACCAGGCACACCAAGCCAGTGCCTTGGTCCCACCCAGTGACCTGAGGCATGGTGCCAGGAACCAGACTCTCCTCCCACAACAAGGAACACCATGCCAGTACCTCAGGGCCCACCCAGCCCAGAGGAATGCAGAAGGGGACTGGACCCTCCTCCCACACCAGGCACAAAGTGCCAGCACCTCAGGGCCCACCTGGGTACCCGAGGCATGGAGAAGGGGACCGGACTCTCCTCCCACAACCAGGCACACTGTGCCAGTACCTTGGGGTCTGCCCAGGGACCTGGGACATGGAGAAGGGGACTGGACACCTCTCCCACAACCAGGCATATGGCACCAGAAAATTGGAGCCTGCTCAGGGACCAGAGGCATGGAGAAGGGGACCAAACATATCCCATAACCAGGCATACCACCAGTGCCAAGGAGCATGCCAAAAACAGCACCTCCACGTGGGTGGCCCACCACAGCCACCACAGAAACCATGGCTGCTGCAAAAGTGGCTAGACACCACAGCCACCATGCAGAAGGAGCGCCAACTCCTGGAGTGCATTCACACAAGAAGAGTCACCAGCAGGGACAAAGAAAAGAAGAGGATATCTCTTTCTACAAAACCCATTTCAGAGTGACAGAAAAAGCATCTGCTCTATGATAATATTGGGGGACTTGATCACATCTCTCAGCATTGGACAGATCATCTAGGCAACATGTTAATAGAGTAACCATGATTCTTTCAGAAGGAGAGAAGAAATCTAGGGCAATTAGAGGGGGGAGGGGGAGGGAAAGAGGGAAGGGGGAGGTTCCTCAAGGGGCATAAAGAATAATTACAATTTGTAATAATATATATGCTAGTAATATTGATTTAATCAACATATCTCAATGTTCAACCCCCAAAATATGTATAATCGATTTTGATTCAATAAATAAAATAAATTTAAAAAATAAAAATAAAATAAAAAAACGTATAAAACAATTTAAAAATGCTATTTCTCATTAGTTAATTTGTAACAATACAATAAAATGTGGCTGAAATTTTAAGCTCTTTGTGAAGCAAGGAACAACCAAAGTTCTGGTATTTGTTTTGGTAAATGTGCATGTGTGTGGGTATTTAACTTGGGGAAAATTCAATAAAAATCACATATTAAAGAAAAGAAAAGAATAAGACCTCAAAAGCACAGGCAACAAAAGGAAAAACAAACAAATGGGATTATATCAAACTAAAAAGCTTCTGTACAGCAAAGGAAAAAATCAGCAGAGTGAAAAGACAACCTACAGAATGGAAGAAAATATTTGCAAACTGTACACCCAACAGAGGATTAATATCCAGAACATACAAGGAACTCAAATAACTTAACAGTAAAAAAACAAATAAACCGATTTAAAAACTGGCAAAGGATAGACATTTCTCAAAAGAAGACACACAAATGGCCAAGAAGTATATGAAAAAATGCTCAGCATCACGAATCACCAGGGAAATGCAAGTCAAAACCACATTGAGATATCATCTCACCCCATTTAGTTCAGCTATTATCAAAAAGACAGAGAATAACGAATGCTGGTGAGGATGCAGAGAAAGGGGAATCCTCCTACACTGTTGGTGGGACTGTAAATTACTGCAGCCATTATGGAAAACAGTACAGAGGTTTCTGAAACAACTACAGATAGAACTACCATATGATCCAGCAATCCCAGTCATGGGTATATACCCAAAGGAATGGAAATCATAATACTGAAGGAATACCTGCAGTCCCTTGTTTATTGCAGCTCTCTCTACAATTGCTAAGATATGGAATCAACCTAAATGTCCACTGACAGACAACTGGATAAGGAAAATGTGGTAATATATACACAATGAAATATTGTGTATATTTCAAGCATAAAAAAGAATAAAATCCTGCCATTTTCAGCTACATGGATGAGCTTGGAGAAAACTGTGTTAAGTGAAACAAGCAGACACAGAAAGAGAAATACTGTATGTCTTCACTAAGAGACAGAAAGAGAGAGAGAGAGAGAGAGAGAGAAGGGGAGAGAGAGAGACATAAATGAGGTTGGGGGGAGGGGGAGAGAGAGAGGGAGAGAGAGACAAACAAAAAAAAAAAGAAAGAAAGGAAGGAGAAAGGAAAGGAGGAAGGAAGGGAAGGAAGGAAAGAAGGAGGAAAGGAAGAAAGAAAAAATAATCACAATAGTGTGTTTAACTGTCAGGAGAGAACAGAACTGCGATTACCAGAGGGGGGAAGGGAGAGGGGGAGGGAGGGGCTAGAGAGAAACTGGTTAATGGACACAAGGAATGATTACATTTTGTAATGATGAGCCTGTTAATTATCCTGATTTGATCTTCACACACTGTACACAGGTATTGATATTCAATTCTGTACACCACAAATATGTTTAATCAATTATTTTTCAATAAAAAAAGGAATATATATCATATGGGGATGAATTTAGGAAAATTTTCCTATTGAAGAGTAAAGTATTTCATTCCTTTTAATGTAGGTTTGTCTTTGTTGCTGTTTTAACATTCTTCAATAGAAAGATTTTTGGTTGTTTTGTATTAGTTTTGGTTCAGAAATTTCTTGTTACATTTAGCTCTATTTTATGTTTTTTGTTGCTATTATAAAGGAGAACTTTTCTCCCATCAAATTTCTAACCAGTTGTTGTCAGTATATAGTAGAGCTATTAATTTTTACATATAAATTTTGTAGCCAATGACCAAAAAAAAAAAAAAAAAAAAAAAAAAATATT
>NW_007731140.1:61970-69955 GCF_000696425.1 Galeopterus variegatus | reverse complement strand
CAATATTCCCTTCCCCCTCCAGCCCCAGGTAACCACTATTCTACTTTCTGTCTCCACAAATTTGATCCCTCTAGGTACCTCATATAAGTAGAATCATACAATATTTATCCTTTTGTGACTAGCTTATTTCAGTTAACATAATGTCCTAAAGATTCACCCATTTGTAGCGTGTGTCATAAATCCCTTCCCAAAGACTGAATAATATTTCATCGTATGTACAGACCACATTTGTTCATCCATCCATCCATCTATGGACACTTGCATTGCTTCCACCCTTTGGCTATTGTGAATAACGCTGTTACAAACTTGTGTGTATAAATATTTCCTTGAGACCCAATTTTCAATGCTTTTAGGTATATACCCAGAGGTGGAATTGCTGGATGATACAGTAATTTTATTTTTAATTTTCTGAGGACCTGCCATACTGTTTTCTGTAGCAGCTGCATCATTTTACACTACCATCAATAGCGCCAATTTCTTCATATTCTCACCAATACTTGTTTTTGTCTGACCTCATTCATTTAAAAATATATTTTATGCAACTCTGAACTGGAATCACCGTGAAAACAAAAGAAAAAGTACACTAATTCTCTTTGGGTGTAAGAAAAGAGAAATACCTCAAGAAACCATGAAAATCAAATGATCAAATAAGGTAATATATAGGAAAGCATTTGATATGTTATAAAGCCTTAAATATTAAGAATAATAATAAAACTCACAGAAATATCATCATTTCAAGCCCGGATGTTTGTATTTTCAGAGGAAACAGAAATTTAGCACTCTATATTATGATCAGGAGTGTTCTTACTTGACCTTATTAATATATATGTATATTATACCTTTCATTTTAAGTTGTTTTTCAGGGAAAGAAGTTTTAAGATATGTCTGAAAGGTTGTTACTTTAAACTACTAGACTGAAGCTTAGCTTCTCCAAATTCAAAGGAAACACAGTTTACCACTAAAATCTGGAAATGAGGACTTAATAATAGTCTCTTACTATTTTAAATATATGACTGAATTACTAAGAAAAAGGGTATTAGCAAAATATACAAAAACATATTAAGTCATAAATATATTCGTGATGTATCGTATATTTTAAAAAATCTCAATCTTTAATGGTCACAATAAAAACCACTAGCTTGTTGGCTACATTTTAATAAGTGTATTTTTATGATTTGTGGCACCAAGGTTATCAGTAAAATTAACAAAAGCAAAATTTTAAAAAAGTCTGAAATTAAACTCATTACTAAGTCTAAATTATCTTTAAAAATAGATATCTTTAAAGAAGTTACGAGGTTGACCTCAACTAAAAATGACCCAAAATTTAGAAAGGAGCAGAAAGAAGAAATAAGTATATAGAAATCAGTACTTTTTAGCATACCAGATGCTGTACATATGCTAATTTTGACACCCACCTTCTCCCACTGATGTGAATCCAGGAAGCCTGTCAACTATAATCCCTGTTGCCCTTACACCCTTTCCCTACCCACTTCCTTGTTTCAGTCACAAGATCCACATCTGGCCAATCACAGGAATGTTCCCTTGGAGAGAGAGATGGATTCCAGGGAGAAGACATAACTCAGGCAGGGCCAATCAGAAAGTTTCCCTAGAAATGTGCTATGGGTTTTGGAGAAAAGGCTCTCTTTCAGTTCAATTGGCAAAACTAGAAATATTAAAGCCTTGCTGAGGGCTATATTTCCCGGCTTCAGAGAGGAAGCTCATCAGCAGTAGGAGAGACATGGTTTATTATACCAAGGAAGTAAAGGTAGAATGAGGTGGGGAGAGAGAGAAGAAAGCCAGCCAGCTAGCCCTGATGATACGGAGGCCATAGATCCTGTACTACACCTAGACTTCTCAGCTACATGGGTCAATAACTTCTCTTTTTGCTTACATTAGCTTGAGTTGGTTTCTGTGATCTTGAACACGAAGAGTTTTAAACACAAATATTGTTGGTTTTTTTTTAATTGAAACATAATTGATTGTACATATCTGTGGGATATGATGTTGAATATCAATAACTGAGTGCAATATGTGATGCTCAAATCAGAATAATTAGTATACTCAACATTACACAATGTAATTATTTTTTGTGGCCTTTTTTTATTTTTATTTTTTTTTGACCGGTAAGGGGATTACAACCTTGGCACGGGGTGGTCTGCACCACGCTCAGCCAGTGAGCGCACCGGCCATCCCTATATAGGATCCGAACCTGCGGCCACCCAAGTGAGCCACGGGGCTGGCCCTTTTGTGGCCTTTTACCTACTACTTTCTTGCTCACTCTCCTCCCCCTCCTCCTTTTCCATCTCTGGTAACTACAGTTCTGTTCCCTCCTGAAAGTTCAATATATTATTGTGATTGTTGTTTCTTTCTTTGTTTCCTTTTTAAAAATTTGTTTGTTTGGTATGTTTTTAGCTCCCACTTATGAGTGAGAACATGTGGTATTTCTCTTTCTGTGCCTGGCTTATTAAAGATTTATATTTGTGTTTAAAACCATAGCTTTAAGGACACAAAAACCAAACAAACATTCTTTGGAAAAACATTTATTTACATAGATAAAGAGTTTAAAAACATTAAAAAATTCTTCTTTATATTTAAAACAGTTGAATTTAAAGCAGATTGAGTACCAAAAAGACTGTTAGTTAAAACATTGCTGTATTGGTCCATTTCTGTTGCTTGTAACAAAATACTTGATACTGGGTGATTTATAAAGAAAAATGAAATTTATTGCTTACAGTTTCTGAGCCTGAGAAGTCCAAAGTCCATCTGGTGGTGGTGACAGTGACCCAAGGATCTCACATTGCAAGATGGTAGAAGCAGAGAGAGCAAGAGAGAGACTAACTCTCCTTTCTCTTGTTTTAAAGTCCTCAGAACAATGCCTCTGACCACTATTTTTAATCCATTCGTTATGGCATGGTCCTACAATCTAATCACCTCTTCAAAGCTACACCTCATTAACATAACAGGATTTCCCACCCTCTAAACAGCCACAGTGGGGACCAAGTTTGTAATACATAAAACTTGGGGGATGCAATTCAAACTTCAGTGAGTTTTGGGGGGACATAATTCAATCCACTACAATTGCTGACCAAAAGGTGGTAGAGAGAGGGTGCAGTATTATCATTCAAGTCACTTTTCAATGTCAACTACAGCATACATTGAGTTATAATGTCACATGACACAGTTGTCAATTAGTGGTAGTCTGTCACTTCTATGCAATGACAATAGGTTGTCTTAAGCAAAGAGCAAAACACTAAGATCCCTGAACAAAGATTGTACTGGCTATATAAAAACTTCAGGGGTAAAAAAAAAAAACTTCTGGGGTAGTTAAAAATATAATAATTTTGACTTTGATATTATATTAGGGTACTACAAAAAGTTTGTGGGGGGAAAAAGAATTAAAAGACTATGAATCTTTCCATGAACTTTTTGAAGTACCCTTGTAGTCCCTAGCAAGACATTTCAGTATTACATTTCCTCAAACTATATACACTTTGGTCTTTTCTCTTCTCACTGCTTATCCAGATGGCAAGTAGACTCCTGTAACCAGGAAAACAATTTAATGTCTAAAATTTTAAAGAAAAAAAAGGCTAGCTGTTCTAGGTAGTATGGGCTTCTCCTATTAGTCTTGGGATCCTTAATTCCCAAAGTTTCCTTATTTCCTGCTTGCTAGCTATTGGCAGACCACAACTGCTTTGTAACACCATCTCTTTGATATTTCTATTATCTCTCTCACTCTTGTGATGAAGGTCTCCAACAGTGAACCAATCACAACTTTTTGATACTGTTTTTATTTGCCATATACTTTCTTGCTAGCATTTGCCTGCCAGTAGTTGAGGATTGCCAATTATATTGAATGGAGAACCCAGCTCAGCAAAAATTAAAAAAAAAAAAAAAGGAACCAGTAAAAAACCTGTCTGGAATCATCCAATTGTGAAACTGAGGTCTACTTTTTCCTCAACCCAACCTTTAATCCATTATATGGTTGTGTACCAGGAGGAAAACAAAGGTCATTGGCAGATAAGGAATTCACTTAGAGGTCAGGAAAATCTGCTGGACATGCCTTGTAAAAGAAAGTTTTCTTGCTTTCCAGTATGCTTTTGTTTAACACTAATAAATCCCCTCTTGTCTCAGTGATAAGTAGGCTGAGGTGGTTATTTTTATTTCTGGCAACCTTAAGAGTGATCATTCTACCATCCGTAAGGACAGAATAAATGTCTTTTGAATAGATATCTCCAGGACAAATCCCAACTGAGCTGGTTCTATTCAAAGTCTGCACAGTAACTTGAACTCAATTATATGCTTTCTTTAGCCAAAACAATATGCTGCACACTGCACCTTCCCACTAAGATTAAGAGGACAGAATAAATGTCTTTTGAATAGATATCTCCAGGACAAATCCCAACTGAGCTGGTTCTGTTCAAAGTCTGCACAGTAACTTGAACTCAATTATATGCTTTCTTTAGCCAAAACAATATGCTGCACACTGCACCTTCCCACTAAGATTAAGAGTATGACTAGTTGAATTTCAATTTCACAAGTCTGTTCTTTATTACGGAGTTGAAAATACAGATTGTAAGTTTGAGAAAACAGTATAATTTAAAAAGATAACTACTCTGTGTATGTTACATATGTCTTTATTGAAAACATAATGGTATGTAGGCAACTACAGGACTATAAACAAGTTGTGATTGCAAAGCCTGGTAAATCCATTGTTTAGAACTTACTACATATTACTCCATTAAAACATTCATAAATCACAACTAACATTTACTGAACATTTACTGCTTGTCCAGAGCTGTGATAAGTGCTTACATCATTATCTATCTTAGTCTGAACAGCTCTATGAGGGGGTGAACTCTTCTCTATTTCCCATTTTACTGATGATGAAATCGACACAGAGAGGTGAAGTAATCACTCCAGGGTCATATAGCTAGAAAGTGGCAGAGTAGAATCTGAACACGAGCAAGCAGACCATCTCTAAAGTGAGCCTTAGCCTGAGCCTTAACCATCATGGATTTCATCTCTCTGATGTGCAGGTCCAGAGGATACTCTATCCTAGAGTTGTAAATAGTAATTACTAGGTAATAACAGTAACGTTAGTTCTGGGACATAAATGTAAGAACACAGAACAGGATAGGGAAGAAAACTTTTTTTCCTGCTAAGTAAATCTAGGCATTGATTGAAAGAATTTATAAGGCATGATTTATCCATTCTATATTTCTGAATGTGAAACTAAAGCAGATTAACCATTGGACAAAGACCAATTAAAATTTTCCATTTTCTTTCTCCTTAAATTCTTTTGAGTATGATGTTGATAAAGGTATTCTTTCACGTATCTTTTTACTTCAGTGGCATTGAAACTCATTTTTTATAAGCTAAACACTAATTCCTGGTTATGTGAAAACTACTCTTATTTTTGAAAATTTGGATTTTTAAAAATAATTAAACAACCAATTAGAAGTATCAAACAAATATTTATTTAGTAATTTTCAGGCATTTTCTTCAGTTTTGCACTTTCTAAAATTCTACAATAGTTTAAAATTATGTACTCTTAGCTTCCAAACTTTTATATACACAAGCCAAATAACAATGTATTTTCTGATAAGCATTTATTTCTATAACAATCTCAGTTTTGCTCTTTGCTCAGTGCAGACAGATCTAGACTATTTCTTCTAACAATTATAGGAGTTTGTCTGACTATATAAAGCTAATAAAAAAGAAAGTGTATGTTTACACTTTAAAACAAAAAAGAAAACAGAACAATCTTTACTGAAAGTTCTTGGCTAAAGTTTAACATGTACCTAAGATTCTAAATAAAAGTGCGCTCTTCCCTTGGATGGCACATTTTCTTCTCTTTCATCATCTCATACTTTTCTCCCAGTGAGGATCCTTAACTTTTATGTAAACATGATTCCAAAAGTGCCAGAATTTCTCTGTTAACAAGGCAGTTGATTCCACTTATCACATCGAGCTAAATGTAGTTGGAACTGGTTTGCTAATAGTGGTGATAGGTTATAGTGAGTCACCCTTGCTCCAACCAGTGCCCCTGGTGACCAACGGCATGTACTTATGAGGTAATGGATCAGGATTCAGGCTCCAGGCTGTGGTTGAGAAGCTTTTCTGTAAGACAATGTTAACTGTTACTGGAATTCTACCCTAAAACTTGGCACCACCTCACAACTGAATGTTTCTCAGCATTTATAGACAATGACATACCCTCAAATTTGCTAAAAGAGATACAAAGGAGTGTTGAGGGTGCTTGAGATTCTCCTCCTGGAAGTCACCTATGGACTTCTGAAGGTAGTGATACCTAATGGAGTCTTGAAAAATGAGAAATTAGCCAGGCCAATATGATAGGGGAAGGAAGTTCCAAGGAGAGGAAAGAAAACATTTAAAGACACCAAAAGGTAATAGGAAAATGATACACTCAGGTAACTGCAAGTAATTTTTATGGTTGAACAAGATAGGTATATGTGGAAGAGTGGCAAGAAATGAAGACAGAAAATCTGCATCTTGATGATCAAAGCATTTATATGTCATGCTAAGATGTTAGAATACACGTGGAAAGGAATGGAGAGTCACAGGAAGATCTCAAGAAAAAATGAAGTATGAACAGATCCATTCAGGCTTTAGTGGATGGCTTGAAAGAGAACAGAAAAACCAATCAGGAGCTACTGTAATAATTCAGGTGAAAAATGATGAGGGCCTGAATTAAACAAATGGATATGGAGGCATGTGGTCAGATGTGAGACATACTAAAAATGAGAAAATCATGGTGACTGACACAGTAGGAGCAGATCAAGGATTATTTTCAAGTTGCTAGTGTGGGTAGGCGGTTGAAGCAAAAGATTATGAAATAAGTTTAGGCTGGGCAGGGGATAAAATGAAGCTAGTAGCAGGTAAAGGAACTGGATAACCAGCATATGTTCATGTTTTCAGGGTACTGGTTTTCCATTTATTACATTTTTCCCTAGAGAGAAATATCATCATTTTAAAGGTCATTTTAACTCTCTGTTATTATGGAAGGTTTACTGTGTATTTCCAGAAGCAAAAAAAGAGGTCACAGCTAATGTTAAATATATTTGTAACATATATTTCAATCAGTACCAAAGTGGATTGGACCTATATGTTCAATTCACATTAAAATATGTCACAATCCATCTGCTTTTAAAGTGTGTCAGAAACAATTTCCAGAACAAACGTCAAATATCCTGGAGATGCTTTAGTTCAAATTACCAAAGCATGCCATTGTACTTGAACTGTTTGCTACCTGCATGTACACCAAATGTAGGTACGTGTTGGAAATCCATTCTGGCAGACTTTAAAAAAAATTATTAAATTTCATATTTTGGAAGATAAAATATGAGGAAACACCTGTTTTATAGTCTTTCATCTCTGAAATGCACACCTTTTCTTGAAGGGCTGAGAGCCAAAAAACAAAATTCCAAAGTATACTATTAGTACAGTATGAATGCCTGGATAACACAGCTAAGTATGTTGGTATGGTGGGATTAACTAAATCCCCAAACTGTAAAGACTCTTTATAAGTATCTACATGCTTGCAAAATAAAATAGTTCTGAAGAATCCATGAAGATGTATTTTATCCAGGATGGACTATGTAGCCAGGTTTACTTGGATGGACTGAATTTTGTGCAAATTTCTGAGTCACATTTTTTTTTTAGCATTTCTCAAAAAATATTTTATAAGACTCACACAAACCAGTATTTAATTTCATAATAATCATTAACATGGACCAAGAGTAACTTTACCCTATTTATTTCTCAATCTGGCTTAACCTAGACCATGGTAGAATAAGTTTCCTATACACTAAGGTCTTAAATAAAAAGCTGGTAAGAAATAACTCTCTCCACCCCAACACACACACACACACACACACACAAACAAGAAAAAGGCAGTATAGGAAAAAAAAAAAGTCATCAAATTCCAGCTCCTTTGGATATCTAGATTCATCACTGATCCATTG
>NW_007731140.1:59813-61960 GCF_000696425.1 Galeopterus variegatus | reverse complement strand
ACACACACACACACACACACACACACACACACACACACACACACACACACACACACAAGAAAAAGGCAGTATAGGAAAAAAAAAAGTCATCAAATTCCAGCTCCTTTGGATATCTAGATTCATCACTGATCCATTGAAACTGCTCTACAAAGTGTAAGAGATGTAATGGAGTTTGGATGTGTTATCCCCTCCAAAACTCATGTGGAAATTTGATTACAATGTGGCAGTCTTGGAAACTGATTGAGTCACGGGGGTTGATCCCTCATGAATGGATTAATGCTCTCCCTGGGGGAGGGGGTTTAATAAGTGAGTTCTCGCTCTATCAGTTCCCATGAGAGCTCGTTGCTTAAAAAGACCCTGGCACCTTCTCTCTCTCTTGCTTCCTTTCGCCATGTGATCTGCTTGTACCTGCCAGCTGCCTGCCACTTTCCACCATGAGTAGAAGCAGCCTGAGGCCTGTGCCAGATGCAGCTGTCCCAGAATTGTAAGCCAAATAAACCTCTTTCCTTTATAAATTACCTAGTCTCAGGTATTTCTGTTATAGCAACACAAAACGGACTAGAACAAGATGGTTTTATTACTATATGATATTCTTATTTTTTGTAACATAGCACTGAAACTATTTATGAAGATGATTTCTTCAACCACAGAACATTGTATAGGAAAATATAGAGAGGAACTAAAATATTTTTATTATAACTGACAAATTCAATATCTTGGCAGTCATATCATTATGTTAGAAGAATTACTTACTCAAGAAGATCTGGGTCTAGTCCTTCTGATATCATTTTATTTCTTATTGCCATCACTGGAACACCCTAAGCAAAGAACACAAGATAATAATTCAGTCATTCTGTTTACAATAGCCAAGACATGGAACCAACCTAAATGTCCATCGAAGGATGATTGGATAAGGAAACTGCGGTATATATACACCATGGAATACTACTCTGCCATAAAAAAGAATGAAATACTACCATTTGCAACAACGCAGATGACCCTGAAGAAACTTATGTTAAGTGAAATAAGCAAAGCACACAGGGATAAATACCTCCTGCACTCACTCACATGTGGGAGCTAAGAGAGAAAGAAGGAAGGAAAGAAAGACCACAGTAGTGCATTGGACTTGAGAGGGAGAGAACAATCTAGGGGCTAAAAAGGGGAGGGGGGGGAAGGGGGGAGGTGGAGTGAGGTTGGGGATAATTGGGTGGGGGACACAGGGTACAAATGCAATTTGTGGTAACAGGTATAGAGCCAGTATGAATCTGGCCCCCACATCATGGGCACAAGGGGTGACAATCACCTTTGTATCTCATGAATATCCATAACCAAAAAAACCCCAAAAAAGCCTCCTTTGTATGTCTCTACATACCACCTAAAACAAGACCTTTAGAAGCCTCATTATTTAAAACAGTTCTTGTTTGATTTTATGTTAGTACAAAGATACTTCAAAGAGTTCATGGAAAGATACATATTATCTTTTAATTTTATTTTTCCATGAACTTTTTGAAGTACCCTCTTATGTGCAGAGCAGTTCAATAATCCAATAAGGTATGCATTTTATACTGATTTAATGGAGCAAGTACTGTCCAATACCATATAAGCCTAAATTAAGTCATTTGCACTTATTCATTACCAAGTCTGCCGTACAGAAGGCAGAGATCATATTCTCACCCTTATGCCACCAAAAGAAAGAAAACATTGATAACTCAAATGATTAAAACACTGGCTAGAGGGATACAATGAATACTTAATATGAATAAATGTCTTTTCAAATAAAGATTTCAGGGCTTTCTATTGTTAAGTATAACTATGTCAATGCTTTTTTTTCATAAGAAAATGGTCTAATTCCATTTGGACACATTAGGCTCAAAGGTCAAACATAATTCAAGAACCCTCCTAGGCCTATATTATCCATCTTTCCAACACCAGTGCAAGCACTAAGTAATAATAATTCTAGAAGTGTATAAGCTGCAAAAACATTGAGAACATGTGAATTTCAGAGTTCAGGTTAAGAATATCAAAACAGTAAGAAAAGAATATGTCAGAAATAAATACTGTAGGAATTTACTTGACAAGAGAACTGATTTGATGAATAAATAAACATTTATTGAAAGCTCACTTGGTAAAGCTCTGAGGGGGGAAGA
>NW_007731140.1:58426-59261 GCF_000696425.1 Galeopterus variegatus | reverse complement strand
ATTTGATGAATAAATAAACATTTATTGAAAGCTCACTTGGTAAAGCTCTGAGGGGGGAAGACGCAATCAAATCTCTGTCAACTTCCCCTCTTCACACTATACCCAAGAATGAGGGAATAAAGAAACACTAATCTGAAAGTTAAATTTGATGGGCTTGATTTTATCACCTTAAAAAGTAGGTGGGGGTCACTGGATGGGACCCTCTCCCTCACATCTCTTCATCCCATGTGGCAGAAGAGGGAAGGTGAGCCACGTCCGCATGTGAAAAAACCCAATTTCCTCTCTATTGCTGTTGCGCACTCTTTCCTTTAAGTCTTCCCTTGTTAGTTTTAGTTTTAATTGACAAATAACAACAACACATATTTATGGGGTAAAATGTAAAGTTTTGATATACGTATACATTGTGGAATGATCAAATCAGGTTTCTCTGTGGTGAGAATTTTCAAAATCCTGTACCTTAGCTATTTTGAAACATACAATACATTATTATTAACTACACTGTGACACTCAGTTTTGAACTTAAGGTACAGAAGAGGCCCCTTTAGGTGCTTTGATGCTCCAGTCCAACTTCTCAGAGCCCTACCCTGAAGTTTCTGGGCACCAACACAGCTAAGGTTCCTCTGCTTTCTTTTGCAATTGTCCCTTATCTGTTTTCTGGCCTTGGGGATCTTACAGGGTTATTAGCAGTAAATTTACTACAGTTAGTGGTAGAATTCTGGTATCACAAACCTACACCTCAATGTTTAATATCACTGTGGCAGCACAGTGCTTTACGCTGAGAAAATAAAGACATAATCAGTCCCTTCCCTCAGGGAGTGCGCAGTCTAATAGATAT
>NW_007731140.1:53156-57852 GCF_000696425.1 Galeopterus variegatus | reverse complement strand
TCTTCAATACGTGGTGCTGGGAAAATTGGATATCCATATGCAGAAGAATGAAACTAGACACGCATCTCTCACCATACAGTAAAATCAACTCAAAATGGGTTAAGACTTAAGTATAAGACCTGAGACTGTAAAACTACTGAGGGAAAATTTAGGGGAAACACTTCAGGAACTATGTCTGGGCACAGACTTTATGAACAACAGCCCCAAATCACAAGCACCAAAAGAAAAAATAAACAAACAGATCAAACTAAAAAGCTTCTGTACAGCAAAGGAAACAATCAACAGAGTGAAACAACAACTACAGAATGGAAGAAAATTTTTGCAAGCTATGCATCTGACAAGGGATTAATATCCAGAATATACAATGAACTCAAGGAATTACAAAGTAAAAAACCAAATAACCCAATTAAAAAATGGGCAAAGAAGCTGAATAGACATTTTTCGAAGGAAGACATACAAATGGCCAACAGGTACATGAAAAAATTCTCAACATCACTAATCATCAGGGAAATGCAAATTAAAAGCACAATGAGATATCACCTGACCCCAGTTAGACTGGCTATAATCAAAAAGACTGAGAAATAACAAATGCTGGCGAGGATGTAGAGAGAAGGGAATGCTCCTACACTGTTGGTGTGACTGTAAATTAGTACAAGCACAATGGAAAACAGTATGGAGGTTTTTCAAACAACTACAGATAGATCTACCACACGATCCAGCAATTCCACCTCTGTGTATATACCCAAAGGAATATCATGTCGAAGGGATAACTGCACTCCTATGTTCACTGCAGCTCTGTTTACAATAGCCAAGATATGGAACCAACCTAAATGTCCATCGACGGATGAGTGGATAAGGAAAATGTGGTACATATACACCACGGAATACTACTCTGCCATAAAAAAGAATGAAATTCAGCCATTTGTAACAACATGGATGAGCTTGGAGAAAATTATGTTGAGTGAAATAAGCAAAGCACAGAGGGAAAAATACCACGTCCTCACTCATAAGTAGGAGCTAAGAGAGAAAGAAGGAAGGAAAAAAAGACCACAGTGGTACATTGGACTTGCAGAGGGAGAGAGCATACCCAGGGATACAAAGTGGAATGGAGAAAAGGGAATGGGGAGGGAAGCCGGGGATAGTTGGGTGGGGCACACGGGGTATAATTGCAATTTGTGGTAATGGGTGTGCTGCCAGTATTGTTCTGCCCATCACATCTTGGGCTCAAGTGGTGACGGTCAGCATTGTACCCCACGAATATTCATAACCAATAAAAAAACCACATCTTTAAATAATCAATGATACAAAAATTTGCCTCAAACATATTTTTTAAGAGTCAGTATATACTTGTACAGATATTCTCCTCCCCCAAAATGCTGATTTCATTTTACATTTCCCAGTAAAATCTGAGTTTAAGTCCTGTGGAATATACTAAAAAGCATACGTACTTCACAGGGCCTGGTTTTCCAAAGCCTTGCAGTTTCAAATATTGACCTTGCAGAGGACTGGAAATTTCCCTCAGGCTATAAGTCTCTGTTGCAAGATAAGGATTGTGGCACAGCGGGTTGCTGGCTCAAAGACAGACTAGTTACTGATTGTTATGTAAAGATACTGAGAAATTGCTATAGGAAGGAATGTTTGCTAAGATCAAACTGTTGTTGACAGGACCACTTAATTGCCTTACTGGAATGTCATCTGGATTGTTTCACTGAAAATTACCAGCTTATATTGTTAAACTATAACCCCACCTTTGTTCTCTTCCTGTAACTTCCTGGTCTGGAAAATAAATGCAGGAAGAGAACCCCAATTGAGCGTTAATTTCCCAAGGAAGGAATGCCTCTCTCTTGAGGGTTCCAGGAGATTAACCACTTTGGGGCCTCTCACTGCTTGGTAGAGATAGGCTTTGAGTAATCCTTTCATCTCAGTCACCCAGGGGAAGTGGGTTGACAAATCTGTGGGGGGCGAAGCAACGCAAAGCAACAAAGTCCAGGCAAACATATGCATAAACACGAGAACTAAATTTATTAGGAATTCAATATAAAAAGTCTTCAAAGTTAAGGACCATATGTTTCTCAAATAAATTTGATAAGATCTACTATACCTTGACGAGTTAAGTCAGATCATTATTAATCATAATTCTCATTTTTTAAATCAGAAAATTTTACTTCAAAAAATTTAATTTTTCTTTACTTTAAAAAAAATTGCCCAGAAATGACAGTTACAGAAAAAGTCATAATCACTTATTTTGGCTACGGAAGAGAAAAGGTCCACATCCCTTCTTACAGTGTGTTAGGTTAAATGAGGTTGGGAAAGAAAAGACTTTCTTTCAAGTTAACTGGTTATTCAGAAGATACTCTCTCATGAAAGGTAGCAAAGGCAGGGTGGTCATTTGCAGG
Source organism: Galeopterus variegatus (assembly GCF_000696425.1). Lineage (NCBI taxonomy): Eukaryota > Metazoa > Chordata > Mammalia > Dermoptera > Cynocephalidae > Galeopterus > Galeopterus variegatus. The sequence continues at coordinate 55,456 of NW_007731140.1, read as the reverse complement.
CTCATTTATATATATATCTTCCCAACTGTTGTGCTTTATGTTACAAATTAGTAAAATTCAACCTATTAAGACTCAGATAAAAATGGATACTTAAATGCATTCTAAATATTAGATGGGTAAGTATAAATAGCACCATCGTAGAATTCTCTTCAAAACCATACCCCTGAATCCAATACTGCTACATGAGGCAATATTTAAGGTATTCCAAAAAGTGAATTATGATAGGTTTGGAAGACAAAGAAGGTGGAAGATAAAACTTTGAGCCTTTTTGTAACATATAAAGTTTAATGACAAATGAGAGACAAAAAAAAAAAAAAAAGTCCACTTGCTTAGGGGCATCCAATGTGAACAGACTCTTATGTTTAGAAAAGAGTAAGCAAGAGAATAAAACTAGCCCCATTTAAAATATATATTACCTAGAACTAAGACTTGAGCAAAATAGATTTTAAAACAAAATTTACATAATAAGTGAATTTATTTAATTTTAATAGTAAAGGAGAAAGCCGACTGCTTGAACAACAAGATTGAGAATTCAACTTGATAATCAAATATGATTCACCTAGTTAGGTTAAAAGAGAAAGTTAGCAGTTTGGAACATTTCATTAAAAAAACACTAAAGTGCTAAGCAGAAAAGGCAAAAATAGCAGAGTTAACATCATATTTCTTTGAAAAGACCTCTCAGCTTCTTTTAACTATGGTTCGATGATATTAAGTCTTTATACAAACTTTCTATGTGATTTATTTATTATACTTTAGCATAATCCACAGGACATCATTGGAAAGGTTATACAAATAAGTAAAAAGCCAAGAAAACAGAAGGGAGAACAAATGAGGTTGAAAAAAAATGTTTCCAAATATAGTAAAGAAAGTGTGTATGGGGTGGAGGTGAGGGGAAGCAATGGGTGGGCGGGGAGGAACTGGCAAGAAGGAAGTTGGTGGAATGAGATAAACTTGTCCCTACTTTAACATTAGTTTCATGGAATTGGTTATAGTATAAGAATAATAGCAATCGGAATCTATAAGCTCTATATTTGAAGCTTAGTTTCTTGGAACTGGTTAAAGCACAAGAGTACAGATATATCCAAAATTCAGTGCGTCTGAATTCAGTCATTTCTGTATATGGATACAGGTAAAGGAAAACACATAAAACTTCTAATATCTTCCCCTATTAGACACTTAGTGTCATCACCTTAATACAAATTTCATAAAGCCTGATTAAAATAATTTGGCCTGTGTTTTAAAGGATGCATTCCAAAGGGATTTGCTGTTATGTTTCCAGTGATGTTGCTTAGAAAATTTGTTTTGCTATATTCTTCCTTAGAGGTCACATAACAGAGTCTGGTTTGTTAAACATCAAAAAAGTGTCCAATTTCTGATCACCAAGAGACAAAGCTACTGGTGGTCTAAGGAGGACATCAGAGACCTCAAAACTGAAGTCTACTGAATAGTGGGATTTTTTTTGGCAAGTGAAAATGGTAGTTTGTCCAACATAAGTAATGAAGAAGAGAGAAAGCAGCCTTAAGTCTGATGTTCCAAAAAATCACGTCTGTATTTGCGTCACTGGAGAAAGTGTGTAAAGAAGCCACAGTAATGAAATTATGATGGCAGCACTAATAGTTAAATACTAGTTTCTTATATCACAAAAACTGTTTGGAAGTTTGCAGCCTGCCAATATTTACATTTATTTGCTACTGTGTTAATGAAAGCTAAGCTACTAAATCCATCTATAAACCATGTTGAAATGTTCTTAAAGTTTTAGATTAGATGGGAAAAAAACCCTCTTACTCAATTTAACAGAGATAAATGACTTCCCTTTTTAAAAAATAACAGAAAATGCTCCTAATATTTTAGAGTTTTTCCTTGCAGTTCATGAGTTTGAATCACAATTCACTTATAGATGATGAAAAATATAAAGTTTTTTCTCTACCTAGGGCAACAATAAAGAAAAGATCTATTGATCTGATAGGCAAACAAAACCTTTTTTCTTTGTGGGGAGAGGGAAAGAGTAGGAACTGAAAAGATGCCGTGGGTTGGTAAAAGGCAGCTAGCCTTCTAATTAGGCTTTTACGTAAATTTTAATTTAGTAAAACAGACTCAACCATATCTTTGCTTTGTTATTCTCAATAGTGCTATCTTTAAAATATCTATACTGCATTTTATGAAATGTATTAGTAGGGTATTATATTTAGGATAAAATTTTCAAATGGAATATTATATGTAATAGATAACTGTTTACTGAACAAATCCTAACACAAAAGAAAGTACATGCCCAATGATCTTTTCTCCTTCTGGAAGCTTTC
>NW_007731140.1:49461-53073 GCF_000696425.1 Galeopterus variegatus | reverse complement strand
GTGTTAATGACCAAAAAAGTGCATGGTGCTTTCTTTGCATTTTGTAGCTACTCAAGTATTTCTTGATTTAAGAGTGATTTGGGGCTGTGGAAGGCCCATTTTCCTCTTCATTATAATGCAAGAACAGTATTTCAAATTTAAAGATATGCATTGATAATGTTAATGACCAAAAAAGTGCATGGTGCTTTCTTTGCATTTTGTAGCTACTCAAGTATTTCTTGATTTAAGAGTGATTTGGGGCTGTGGAAGACCCATTTTCCTCTTCATTATAATGCAAGAACAGTATTTCAAATTTAAAGATATGCATTGATAGGTTAATTAATGCTAGAACTCCATTATGAATATATAACTCATTTCACTCAAATGATATTTGCTCTTTGAAACATATATTAATAAGAATTTTCTAAACGTAATTATATTTTCACTTTCTAGGAATACAAACTTTAAAAGAATTTTTATCACTGTGGAATTTGCTACTTAAATTAAGAGTGTAATAAGTTCAAATGGTCTCCTTATCAGTTTTTGAAAACTTATCACTATACGTACCTCTTTAAGAGGACTTAAAGAAATATCTCCAAATACAAGGGTATATCAAAAAGTCTGTGGAAAAATAGAATTAAAACATAATGCAAATCTTTCCATAAATTTTTTGAAGCTCCCTAACTTTCAAGGCAATATGGTGAGGGTTCAAAAGGCAGCCAAAATAATGGCAAAATAATGATCTGTAAAATTGGCATAACAATTCCTATAATAACCCCACAGCAATAAAAGCTCAAGAATAGAATTCTTAGTAATTAACTACAAAGATGACTCTATTTATTGAAATAACAGAATACTCACTTTTGAATAATCTTTTTAATAGTGATAATGTGTTTGAACTGTTGTATTATGATTCTTTCACTCAATGCCATTAGGGATCTACAGGCACTCATATGAAGAGGGATAGCCAGCATTCGGCATTCCATGTGGTTACAGAACCACAAAGAAGAGCCTTGAATGTGATTATGTGTCATCAGCACATGGTCTAACCAACTAACTGAATAAAAACTTGTAAAGTTTGTAAACTTGGGAAAGAAAAAAAGCAAGAGAAAATTTGGGATGCTGTACTGTATTATGAAAAATTTTAGTAAATTGTATGTAGGTCTAGAAATATTTTTTAAAATTACAGTATTAAGATAAACACAAAAGATGTAGATATATTCAGGTAGAAGAATAGATCATTTTCACTCATTTTTCCCAACAAAATTCAATATTTTGAAATGTACTTTACGTCTTTTTAAAACATACAATTAATATATCAGCATTTTCTCTAAAATGTTAAATAATCTACCAAAAATTAACTTACAAATGATGTATGTTGTTGCATCTTACATTGTAGTGATCCATTCAAGACAAATCTTCTGACCCAGGTAAATCTTCACCCCATTGTGAATACTTACATTATCTGAAATCATTGTCAGAATATCGAGCTAATAATGCTTTCCTCAAGTTCATAGTCTTTAAAACCTCTAAGGTACTTCTCTCCTTCCTGAGGTGAATCCGATTCCTTATTATAGCTCATGTGCTCCTCTGGCCCTTATTTTTTTCTCATTAACGAACCATAATCTTAGAAAACAAATTTATAGTTAAGGTGAAAATCATAATATTTCTAAATAAAATAAAACTAGGTAAATAACTATGTAATTTATGACTATTATTTCCTCCTTACCAATTTGGAAAACTTTCATGTGAGGTCCCTGCTTATTTCTGGCAGAGGTGATCAGTGGGGAAGAAGAGAAAAGGGCACTGAGAAATCAAAGACGAATAACTAAAGAACTGAAGCTGGATCAGAGTAAAAGAACTAGATCACACATTTCAGCAAGCATAAAAACTAATGTTAGTGGATATCTTTAAGAGCTTCCTTATGAACCTTAATAGTAGAGTGCTGTTCCTTTTGTCACAATTTCTAGAGTTAAGGAATTGTTTAAATGAGTTAGAATGAAAGATACAAAGTCAAAAATTAAAACATTTTTCTGTTAATGCCTTTTGTTGGTTACCATTTTATGTATCACTTAAAGGAAATTCCTGTGAAATTTAAAATTACCATAAGCTAATCATCTAAAAGTTCCCTCCCCTATGTCTGCTTTCTTGTTCTACCTCTTTGTCTTCCTTTCTTTTGTGGAGAAGGGGATAGAGGTATGTTGTTGCAGTGAATTTAAGGCCGATGAAGTAAATCTTATTGGTACTTAGCAAAATAAACTGAAATCAAGAATCAAACATTTTGGCTTTCAGATAAGCTATCCTACACATTATCTAAATTATTTAAATTATAATACCAATGACACACAAAAGAGAAATATATTGTCTTCAAACACACTTTTTTTACATAAGAAAAACTGACTTGACAAATTTAGCATCTTAAATTTATTACCTTATCAATTATTTTTAAAAGATTGTTTTGCATTCTCAATTCTCTTATGTTTCACTTACTTTCACTTTTAAATTATTTTTTATTAAAATTAATTTAAAATTATCTGATATATTATAAAAAAACAAAGTAGTCAAGTGTACTATAGCCAAACATCTTTCTACAACTCTAATGGAGTCTGGCATCCATGTAGTACACCAGTTTATTGGTATGTGACTATTCTTCAAATATAATTAAGAATTCCAAACCCTTCTGAAATTCACAGTTTAAAATAAATTTTCCAGTAATTTTAAGTACCATAAATAAAAATAGTTGTGGTAAAAAACTAGTTCCTGGAAACAAATTATTCACAAATTAACACTTTCATAGCAATTGAATACCACCTAAGGAGAGCCGTAATAAAAATATGTGATATTAGTAGTAAGATATTCTGAGCTGTACGATTATGGCAACAGTGGTATTAGTGAGAAACACAGTATGATTGGTTTTGAGCTCCCTAACTTTCAAGGCAATATGGGGAGGCTGAGTTCAAAAGGCAGCCCAAATAACTGCAAAATCATGATCTGTAAAACTGGCATGATAATTCTTCACACATGGTTTGCTTAGAGGTCAGTTCACCGACTTTAGCAGAAAATAAGTAATGTTTGTAGTTCCTTGACAAATTTATGACAGTTATCTGTTTCTAGGTTTTCTGGATACTCAGGCCATGACAAAGCGTAGGTAACACTGCAGGGGCTTTCAACTGGTAGCTGGCACAGTGTTCTACTCAGGGAAAAGCTTTTTGTAGTTCCTTGACAAATTTATGACAGTTATCTGTTTCTAGGTTTTCTGGATACTCAGGCCATGACAAAGCATAGGTAACACTGCAGGGGCTTTCAACTGGTAGCTGGCACAGTGTTCTACTCAGGGAAAAGCTCTGTCTAAACCTTCTTGCATTTTATATAAGATAGAATGTAGAAGGAGGAGGAGAGCTGTCAGAGGTCACTTGAGTTCCATTTATCCCAACTCAAAGTCACTCTTCACATAGTTACCTTTCTGCTCACCTCTGCTTCTTTATTTTAGTTGTAGTCATATAGACCTGGCTAACCATTTAGTTTTTTTTTTTTTTTTTTCCTTTTTGTCTTTTTTCGTGCCCGGCAACGGATCGCAACCCTCAGTGTCGCGCCTGTACCGGACCGGGCCCGCCCACCGGATTTCAACCCCCC
>NW_007731140.1:38374-49187 GCF_000696425.1 Galeopterus variegatus | reverse complement strand
CGCCCTTTTTTTTTTTTTTCCTTTTTCCATTTAGTTAATGGTAAGGATAAAATATTTCCTTTTCAATTTTTGAAGTTGGATAGAAATTATACAATTAAGTAAACAGACAAATGTTCATTTACATCTTTTCTTTAACTACATTCGCATGGGAGGAAAATCAAATCATTGGACATGTAGCTTTTATTTTCAATGAACAGGCTAAAGCACCACAAAAAATGGTCTCCCTGTCCTCCAAATCTTCATGTACTCAAAAAACATTGACTTTGATGTTGATTAGTAAACCTTAGATATTATAAAAGAATGAAACACAAATTAATATTATAATACTTAGATACAGTTAAAAACCAATAAAACAAGAAATAACACAGTTGTGAAACTAAAGCCACATCAGTCTTTTTTATAGCTGGGATTACATATGAACCAGTAGCTGCTCCTTTTGACTACACTGTCGATTGGTGATGAGGAACCTACCCTGGAGTACTCTAGACCATGGAAAGCCACACTGGGGTCATATCAAAAAAAGTTTTCAAAGGCTTTAATTACTCTTATAATAACTGCATTTTGATATCTAAAAAACACTCTACTTGAAGCTTGATTAGCTTCACCAGGTCCAAGGTGCATAACTTCTTGAGAACATCTTTAGTAATCATTTGGAGTCTCTTCCTCTTTAAGTAATGGAAGTCACATGTCCCTACGCCAACATCCACTGCTGGCAACAGATGCATCAGAACCACCAGAACCAAAGAGATTATTCAATTCACATTTCGAGCCAGCCAAATAAAATAGAGCTTTAAAAAAGTCTAAGTGTCCGAAGAGACTGTTTTGGCAAATATGGCTTCAAAAAATACAAGTCATTAGCTTCTTAATGTGGAAGTCGGACTTTCCCAATGCACAGTTTATTACTGGCAAAGGATTCACCAAGCTCTGCCAGTAAAAAGGAGAGAATTGTTGGAAAAGTGATCTAGGTACATAATTCCAGTTAAGTTATAAAAGCAATACGTAATTTAGTAAAGGCTTGTACTGCACTATTATGACAACAAACAGTAAATCAGAATCAATTATCTGCCACATTTGGAACGCAACAGTATTACTCACTGAAAAAATCTTGGTGTAAAACTTGCTTAAAAAGGGAAAAAAAAAGAAAATGCCAGCAGGTATTCCAGGGACATTCATTAATAAGATCCAAATTTGGGGATCAACTATAGTTCACAAATCTAGAAGGAAGTTCAGATCTCATTTTACAGATGAGGGAACTGAATGAAGCCTTGAGAGGTGCTATAATCTGAATGTGGTGACACAAGGAGCATATGACAAAACTAAGAAACTATACCATGTTGCATGTTAAAAGAATAGGGTAAAGATATGGGTGTACTCCTAGGTATTCAAATGGTCTCCCAGAGAAACAATTACTTTCTGTAATTGTAATCATTCTTCTATCTCTTAGAAGGCAGTAATCCAGGAGTGACAGAAAAAGGCTTGGGGACCAAAAAGCAAGGTAATGCTTATGACTCTGTAAGCTGGTACTTGTGACAAGTGAAAGATTGTGTTGGCTTCTGTTCAAAGGAGTTTGTTAATTAAATAGTTTTAATTATCTAGCCTCTAAAATAGATTTACAGGTATGTGACAAGTGAGGCAAGGGACATATAAAAAGCAGGACATTCCAAAAAATTGCTAAGACCCAAGAAGAGGAAAATTTCATAGCAGCTTAGGGAAGAAGCCCCTAAACACTGTAGTTCATCCTGATAAACAGGAAATGTAAAAAAAAAAAATCTGTTTTTATAACCTGTAGGACTTTCTATAACTTCCTATCTGAAGTGAATGATCACTACATGGGTAGTCTGCAAATTCAAGCTTTCTATACTAGACAAGAAGCTGAAATGGCTTGAAAAACTCTTTTCTATTCTCCTCTTAGAAAGGATAAAATGGTTCTAAATAACAATTCAGAAAGGAAGTGGGAGAAAAGATTATAAAATTGTTGAGGGGCTATTAAAGTATAGAGATGCTACTAAGTGTAAGAAAATTACACTTTGAAAAAAGATAAATTCAGCATAAATGGAATTATAGGTATAAGACTCTGCATATGGAGCAGTAACTCATATTTTTAAATGACAAGAATATAAAAGCAATTTAAAAAGAGATAAGTCCCGTGGAGGATACCAACACTAATAAAGCAAATGTAGTTTTAGCAAGACCACAGCCTTGTAGTTTAAGGTATAGCCTAAATTTTTAGAATTGAACATTGAAATGCTAAGCTTGTGAAAAACAGAAAACTTTCCCAGGACTAAAGTATCTGTTATAGATAAAAAAAATTGTAACACAGCAAAAATGCTTGCTCTAAGGGCAGATGTCCTTGGTGCAGCTAAACCTAATGATTGTTGCCATGACAATTATCTTATGGTTCTTTTTGTAACTACCTATGTGCCTTTTCTGTAACTTTCTTGCCAGGAGAATAAAAATGGAGAGAAAACCTGATTCAGGGTTATTTTCCAAGGAATTCTTCTCCCTTGTAGAATTCGTTTCCTGGGAATTAATCCTTTCAGGCCTCTCACTGCTCAGAAGAAATGGACTTTGAGTAATCCTTTGCATCTCTGTCACCGTGGGAGAGGTGACAAAATCTATTATTGTCCCTAGGAGTGAGAAACCTTGTGGCACTGTTAATTCCCTTTTGAGGATATAGAGACAGTTATTTTTAGAATCTTAGGAATAGATTTTTATCCTGTTGGTATAAATATAGTGACTTTTTTTTTTTCAGAAAGATAGGTTTTTTTGAGACCATGCTATCTTTCCTTTTGTTAAGACAAATAATCCCCTAAAAGTTTGAATGTAGGTTTCTAAAATTCAGCTTCAGTAACAGTAACATGTACAATGGGTGGTAAACTACTCAAGATCATACCAATAGACAAATAGAACTGATTTGATAAATTATGCTGTTATTGGTCTTTCCCTTCATTAACAACTAAAACTAAATTCTGAGTGGGGGAGTAAGCAAGATAAATCTTAGTAACCCCTGAAGTTGAGAAAAACTAGGTATTTTAATGAAAACCTACATCTTGTTGGGAAAGTAAAATACTTTTCAGTGTTGATAAAGCAATTTGTAACAAAACTGCCTTCTAGAATTAGCCAGGGTTAGGTTCCTCCTATGGTCAGTAGTCAAATTTGTTTTTCTTTCTATCTATATCCCTCTGAACCCTGTTTTTTTCTCAGTCACACTCAAAGAATTTAACCACCTGGAGAAGAGAGATACAAAGCTGTCCACATTCTTCCCATGTCAATTATAGAAATTAAATGATTCAATAGTACAGATTGTAATGGATCTCTAATGACTATTCTCTACTTCTGGGAGGCATTTTCTAAAGTAGGATGGTACTGTCATCTGTTATTCCAGTTCAAGTTATAATTTTGCAAAGGAATGGATATAGCAAATACAATTCGTTATGCAGATACTGCTGAAGAACAATATTTTAGGTGATGGCTTACAAAATTACAATAATTGCACTCCTGGAAAAGTGCTAAGCAGTTCAGAAGAACCACAAGATTATGCTTAGCAATATCCACAGGTATGATCAAGGGGCTTTATACTGAAATCAAAGGATAAAAAAATCCTCAATTAGAACTGTAAGACTAGATCTATGAATAACAATAACATAATAGAGAAGGAAACAGAGTGGAAAAACTACCAGGAAATTAATAGAACGACAAATGTAAACAAATAGAAAACAAATCCAATAGCTTTAAAAAACTGTGTGTGCATGTTTGTATTTATATAGAGCAAACCTGAAATTTCAAAATAAGTACATCTCAGAGACCACTGACACTTAGTGGAAAGAAACTCATGAATAAAAAAACTGTGTGTGCATGTTTGTATTTATATAGAGCAAACCCGAAATTTCAAAATAAGTACATCTCAGAGACCACTGACACTTAGTGGAAAGAAACTCATGAATGAAAACTGGCTACTGAAAGGAATGTCTTACAGTGTTTTACAACAGAAAGAGGAAAATAACTATAAATAAACATATACACATACGGAAATTCTTGAACATGGGATAAAGGAATCTCTTAGAGAGGCTAAAAGGCAAAAGTTGTATTATCAGATGGAGCATATTTTCTGGCCACCAGAACAGATGGAGGATTCAGATAAGGCTTTCTTAAAACACTGTGGACAAGCACAAGGATAAGATACAGGCATGATGAGGAGACATTACCTATCTACATGTACTAGAAGTTTAATTTTAACATCAGTAAATTCCTAAGATGGAATTTACTAATTTAAATTCCTAATTCCTAATTAGAACATCAGTAAATTCCTAAGATGGCTTGCTGAAAATTTAATTCTTCAATAGATAAATGAAGCCATGAGGGGAACAAATTTAACTATTTTGTACTTAAGTTTGAATAAAAAGGCCAATATAAATGATGTTGCAGAAATGATGGGAACTCTGGTAGTGACCATGCGCCAAGGAAAGACCATCCTGGGCACTGTCAAACATATAGCCTACATATGTTGCTGGACTTTTTGACAATCACTCATGATATACTTTAGAAACAGGAGAAAAGGTGGATATATAGATGGTTTAATAATCATAATCCAAAGAATAATGGTTGGTAGATTCATGTCAAACTTGAGGGAGACACATCTACTTGGTCTATTCTTGGTTTGGTCCTACAAAACATTTTAAATTGATAAGTTGAAGAAATGGGAGCAAATTTATAAATTTCCAGGTGACACAAAGCTGGGAAAGAGAGTTAATATGCAGAATTAAATAGTTCATTCAACAAATACTGATTGAGTGACTTTATGGGTAAGATGTTAAAGTGAATATAAAAATTAATCAAGACACCATTCTTCCTCGGTTCCATTTTCAACTGGCAATATAAAAATATGTACAAATAAACATAGAACATGGTATGAAGTGATAATTTCCATAAAGAATATAGATAAAGTAGTTGGATAGGTCAATGAAGGGAGAGAATACTTCTAGCTTTATGTGTTGGTGGATTCAGAATCTGGAATGATATAATGGAAGCATTCATAGAAACATGTTAGATGAGTAAAATTTGTACATCTAATAATCAAGAGAAAAAGGATCTAAAGTCCGAGGTAGAAAAGCATGGGGTTTATTTAGGGGAAGGTTTGTGGTTTTGTCTGACTGAAGAGTGAAATTCAGGACAAGGAACAGTAGAAAATAAAAGCTGGGTAATAAGATTCTGGGATACAGGTTGGCACAATAAACTAAAAATAATAAAATTAAATTTAACTTGGATGAACTTCCAGTTATAGGATGACAGTGTAAAGATATTGCTACTCCCTTTCTTCTTGAAAATCACCCCCAAACAACTTAAAATAGAACAAAACCCCCAACTTTAATGACTGAGTCACATATAAACTACAATATATAAAAATTAAAAACGGAAGAATGATTGATGACAGCATAGCAAAGTTAGGCCAAGTCCATGTGCCTGAAGAGGGAGACACCACAAAGAAGCACTTCCAGGACCCTAGAAATACTTAGGAAATAGAAACACTCATACCAAATGCAGGAGGGAGGCAAAGGTCTGAAAACAGGAAAATTTGGCTAAAATCAGGAAAAGTCTGAGGCGGAAGAAACTGAACCCCTCTGCTGTGGTTTGAATATCCCCCCAAACTCATGTTGAACTTAATCCCCAATATGGTATTTGAAAAGTGGCACGCCTTTAGGAGGTGACTCTATCATGAGGACTGGGCTGTCATGAATGGATTAATCGATGAATGGAATAATAAGTTAATGTTTAAAGGTTTATCAGGGAATGAACTTGGTGCTTTATAAAGAGAGCAAGTAAGCACATTAGGCAAAAGGAGTACTAATACTAAAGAAGAACAGTTTCGTTTTGCTGTCCATGGCATTATTTTCCACCAAATTAATTTAAAAGCGAATAGTCTCCAACAACCAGAAAGAGTAGATTGGCTCAGACCTTGTTATGTGATACCATGTGTTGCCATTGGATTCTATACAGAGTCCCCACCAAGAAGAAGGCCCTCACCAGATGTGCCCCCTGGACCCTGGGCTTCTTGGCCTCCAAAACTGTAAGAAATAAATTTAATTTCTTTATAAATTACCCAGTTTCAGGTATTCTGTTATAAGCAAAAGAAAACGGACTAATACACCCTGCTTCTATACTCAGTAACATCAAGCAAAAAGGATGAGCTGGAGTTAAGTGCCAGGTACTGCTAGACAGTTAGAGGTTAGAGTTTTTTGTTTTTGTTTTTTCATATAAAACTAATAAATATTTAATTTCTTAAGTGTTTTTAAATAAAATTTTTAAATGATGTTAATATATAGCTTAAAATCTTTTAAAGCAGTTCTTTTTTTTTTTTATTCCTTTTTGTCTTTTCTTACTGACCGGTAACGGGATCACAACCCTCGGTGTCGCGCCCGCACCGGGGACCGGCAACGGGATTGCAACCCTCAGTGTTGCGCCTGCACCGCGCTCAGCCAGTGAGTGGGAACCGGTCTCCACATGCACCGCCACACTCCCAAGCGGCGCACTCTCCAGTGCGCCACCGGGCCGGCCCTAAAGCAGTTCTTAGTAAGAGTTTTTTTTTTTCAAAATACATATGTTCTAGCTCCATGTCCCAACTCTAGACTTCCTAATTTTGTAGGGTGGGGCCCAGGAACTTATACTTTGGAAGTTTCTCATTCTGGAAACTACTGAGCTAGTGTGAAAAAGAAGTCTATCACCAAAACCTATCAAAAGGTAAAATGGCATAGAGAAAAACACAGGCATTGTCATTCATAGGTAAATACCATGAGCCAGGTAGTGTTCTAGGAACGAGGAATAGTGTAGTACACAAAAAATTCCCTGTCCTCATGGAGTTTATAGTCTGGCAGAGGGAGAAACATAAAGTAAATATGTAATATATGTAGTATGTTGGAAGTTGATATGAAGAAAAGTACATCAGGGAAGGGGTAAAGGGAATTGGGTTAGAGGACACAAATTTAAAATACGGTGGTCAAGGAAGGCCTTACTTGTGGAATATACCAATATTTATAAAGCAAATGTATTTCACAGGGCCATGCAGTTTCAGGTTTAGCCCAACTTCTTAAAAGTACATATAGAAATGTTGACCTTGCAAAAGACAGGAAACTTTCCTCAAGCTAGGGTTGCTGATGTGGATGAAGAGTTGTGGCACAGCAAGGTTGCTGGCTCAAGGACAGACAAGTTACTAATTGATATGTAAAGATACTGGGAAATTGCTGTAGGGACAGAGAATGTTTGCTAAGATCAAGCCTTTGTTGGTTGATCAACATAACCTTTTGCAAATTGTATTATGGAATGTCACCTTGCTTGTTTCACTGAATATTACCAGCCTCTACTGTTAAACTATAATTGGCCAAAACCCCACCTATGTTCTTTTTCTGTAACTTCCTGGTCTGGAAAATAAATGTGGGGAGAGAACCCCAATTCATGGTTAATTTCCCAAGGAAAGAATGCCTTGCTCTTGAGGGTTGCAGGAGATTAACCCTTTCAGGGTCTCTCACTGCTTGGAAGAGATGGGCTCTGAGTAATCCTTTTGTGGCTCCGTCACCCAGGGTAAGAAAGGTGATAAATCCGTGTGAGACAAAGCAACACTTACTTAGAAGATTTGAATAAAGATTTGAAGGAAGTGAGGGAGCAAACCATGAAGATATCTAGGGAAAAGTGTTTCAGGCAGATAGAAGAGCTAATACAAGGGCCCCAAGACAGGAGAACTGTCTATATACATTTATTCAAGAAACATCAATGAGGCAGAGTTGAGTGAGAACATGAGGACAGGGGAACTCTGCATATTTACTCAAGAAACATCAAGGAGGCCAAGTAGAGCTAGAGCAGAGTGAATGAGGGATATGAGATCAGAAAGGTAACAAGGTAGCTAAATTGTATAGGATCTCATAGGCTTGTGAAGGACTTTAGCTTTTACTCCTAGTGAGATGTTAAGCCATAGAATTAGAAAAATGACTATTTAAAGTTATATGTGTGTGTGTATACATATAAACAATAAAAAATGACTCCGAAAAGCAATGGAACTTATTTAAGTAGTTAACAAAAATTAGGTTCCCAAGTGTCATCTGGGAACCTTAGCTGGCTAAATAAATCTAGATAATACCTAATATAGTACCTTAAAGTAAGTATTTAATAAATATTTGTGGAATAAATGAACAGTGGATTTCTATAGGAAAAAGAGTATTTGAAGTTCTTGTAAAATCATAGCAATGTATCAAGAATATAAGTTATCCTAAGATACAGTTTTTCATAAAAGATTTCAGGGTATTCTTAACAGATATGAAGTAGATTTTCCTATTTTATATAGGTTAGGGAAGAGGACATTAACATAAAAAGGCTTTGAGAGTCATTTTGAAGCTTCTCCTCTTTCATCAGAAAGAGTGAAACACACATTTTTTAACAGTCTATGTTTCAAGCTTAAGCTTTCCTGGATTCTAACTTTAAAAATGCATTTATCATGATTCATACTCAAACTGGCTCTGCTTTATTCTTACTAATTAAAAAACTTCGTATATTTTCATCCCAAAGCCTAGTTTATTTTTTTCTAAAGCCTAGATAGAGCCCAGGGTATTGACCATCAATGAGGAATTCTGAAAGTGACAAATCTACTTCTAATAGCTAGGGAAAGCTTTCCCCCCACTATCACCACCGTAGCTTCTAATTGACTCAATCTAGTCTCTCCGGTTGTCAGAGAATATTTGCTTTAAAATTATTTTGGTGATAAACAATGGCATGGACAGCAAAACAAAACTGTTCTTCAGTATTAGTATGTCTTTGCCTGATAATAGAATTTTACAGAATCATTAATTTTTTGATTAACAGAAAAATGATGGATATCTACCTCCTACAACCACTGCAGTAGGACTCTCTACATGAATGAAAAGTAATTAACTTCTGCTGTTATCGACAACTGCAAATATTTTTGGTATCATGCCATGTTATGATTTCTTGGAAAAAATATAAATTCTGAAGTCATATAATATTAAAAGCATCACCTTTCATGGCCGAGAGATCACTGATAGATGAACATCAGCATAAAAATATATTTAAAAAAATTATTTGTGCTACCATATGGAAATTAAGCTAAAGTCATATGATTTACCAAATAAATTATCTACTTTCATTCGTTTCTGATATATCCAAGATTTGCATTGATAACTTTGTGTAAAGCAAAAAATTTACATGAATCTATATTAAACTGTTAATTTGAAGTATGTGATCAATTTTAACTACAAAGATTTTATTTCTGGTTACTTTTTTATCAGGGTATTAATTAAAATAGGAAAGAAGTAAGAGAATAGAAAACTTGGTCACTCGGTTTAGCAGTTTTCTCAGATTGAAAAAAATAACAACAAAACCTCCAGGGTTAAGAATTTCAAATGAGGCTGCTAGACAGAGAAAACAGACCAAATTAGCTTACCACTTGAACCATTTTGAGATATCTGGCATATCTTGGATCCTTGGCTACAGTTAAGATATTTTCTGCTGATACTTCACTTTCCTGTGGTCCAGAGTCTTGTGTACTGTTCTGCTGTAGAGAGTATGCATGTAAATCTTTAGGCAATTCACAAAAGGGGTCTATCATGTTACTTAAAAGGGATGTTTCTTTCTATAATTTTAAGGCAATAAATATCACTAAAAATCATATTTCTAAATTTAAATACCAATAATTTAATTATGGAATATATTTTCTAAATATCTACAGATACTTAAATATGACTTCAGAGGAAGCTACACTTAATATAAACGCTATAATGTTCCTTAAAATGCAAATATATTCATGGCATTAAGAAATTAAAATTCTGCTTTACTTGTCCTCAGGGTTCTGATATAAAGCATGAAATTATAGGTGGATATATTATCTTAATAAAACTTTTAATAAAGCTAATAAAACTATTTGATTCATCAATTGTTTAATTCTAAAGTGAACTGATTTCCTCAGTACCTACCATCTACCCAATTGAACTCCTTATTTATTAAATCATCTTATTCTAAGTGAACATGGCTCTTCTAACTTTTTAGAAAGCAATGCCTGCAGAATTTGCGGAGAGGCATTTCTCAGACAAAATTATCTGATTGTATACATTTCAGCTTATGGTAACATTGTCCACAGAATGGATAAGATTAAATACTAATTACTACTTACAATGAAGAACACTGAGGAATGGTCTTTTTATATAAAAATGCTTTTGTTATAAAGGCAGTCTTCACTTTGCATAGTGTCATGTTAACTGAAAGTTGTCCATGTTGGAACCTTATTCTTGCTTAAGTGCAAAGCTAGGACTGCCTGTATATGGTACTTGATTTTTCTATCAAACTGAAAATTTAGAATCTAGTTTACTTTTATGAATCCCATTCAATACCTATATATGTGTTAAGAGGAATTTCCTTAACAAAATAAAATCAATTTTATGTCTATATATCTATGCTGAAATGTAGAGAAGTAAATAAAAATCTTCAAATCTTCATATTCTTTAGAATACGAATGTGAATTATATTCTAAGGTTTTCCCTCAGATAATTAAAATATAAATTAAATCTGTCAAAAACTCTGAAGTAAATAAAACATCCAAAATTTTTTAGATTTCTCCTGTTATGTGATACTGTTAAGTGTTACAAAAGTGAGCAGATACATATATGTAACATAAATAAATACAGGGAGTCCAAAACTGTTAATTAAATAAAAAGTTCTAACAAGATCCAAATATTTTTTTAAAAATTTATGGACAATAGGGCCGGCCCGGTGGTGCACTGGATAGTGCGCCGCTTGGGAAGTGCGGCGGTGCTCCCGC
>NW_007731140.1:28073-37374 GCF_000696425.1 Galeopterus variegatus | reverse complement strand
TTTTTTTTAAATGTCAACACAAGTATAAATTTAACAAAATCTTTAAGATTTCAAATCAAAACAGCCTTCTACTTTTTGTTCTCTCTCATAATTTATGACTTAGAATTGGTATTCTTCATTAGCATTTAAGATATCTGTAAATAGAGAACTGCTGATATTTTCTAAATTTTGCTCTGGAGACATTTAAAGTTTTATATAATTATTACTGTGTTATCAAATAACTGTTAAAATAAGTTTGAGTTTTTCATCAAATGAACTATATAACAGCTCAATTTGTTAACGTTACTCACATGCTTTTGGCTAGTATAATGAAAGAAATCTCAATCCATGTGTGTTTTTTTGTGCATTTGAATAGACTCAGCTAATGGTTAATAATGAATACCATTTCCTTTGTAATTATAATATATTTTTAAAAACAACACTGTACCACTTCATAGGTGTAGGAGTTACATTGAATTCATTCTCCAATGCAATTAAAGTATGACTGAGAAAGATGGTTTATGTACAGCAAAGTTTAAACTTATTAAAAAATATAAACCTTTGCATCCAGAATATTGAGAGTTGTTTCAATTTGTTGGATACGAAGAGAAAGGTCTGCCAGTTTCTGGAAAAGAAAAGTTAGAGATATAAGATTAGACTTTGATTAAAATAAACTGTTAAGAACAAGAAAGGGCAGATTTGAAAATAATAAAAACCACAGGTTAAATATTTGTCATTTCCCAATATACTACTGTCTTATTTACTGAGTAGGAATGGAAACTCATCTATTCTACAATAGTAGAATCATCTTATTAGAATGGGATTTGAAGTCAGATTGCCTAGGTTTAAGTCCTAGCTCTATCACTCGACAAGCTATGTGACCTTGTGTAAACCACCTTATACCTTAATATTCTCACCTGTAAAGTGGTGATAAAAAAACTTACTTTACAAAGTTGTTGTAAAAGTATTTCTATTAAAAATACTTTGTAAAAAAAAAGTGTTTTGTAGCACATTTTAGGTTTGAATTTTCTGGGATATGGCAAAATTCTTCTCTTTGCATTAATATGTGACATAACTCATTAATTTTTCCCTTTAAACATTTATCACTGAATGCTGTTAAAATGTGTTCCTCATACACAAAAAAATGAGCATAATGTTAGCATTTCAACTTGAAATGGTAAAGCATCTTAACCTGAAATAGTTAAGCATTTCAGGTGAGATTTGCGAGATCCGCGCAAACCTTCTTTATTTTATCCAGATAGCAATGATACACATTTGTCATACATTTGGCTAATTTTGGAGATTGTTTCTATGGCCATATAACTAAGGTTAACTTGTCCATACGGTAACTTAACTTGTGGCCTTGGATTCTAACTCAATGAGAATTCCCCAAACGTTAAACTAACACACGTACTATAATAAAGAATAATGAAAAAAACCAGTGTTAATAAGATCTCAAGCAGCAATACTCATTGAAAACTGTTGACTGATGACAATATCTTGAACATGTTCAAGGCCAGGTATCCTAAATTTCCAAGTCAGAGAAATGTTCTAACAGAAGCATACAATGGTACTTATTGAATGGTACTTCAAAAAGTTCGTGGAAAAATAGAATTAAAATGTAATACATATTTCCATGAAATTTTTGAAGACCCCTCATAGTTACTGAATTCCATAAGGAGATGTAGAAAGTAAAAACTAGACATTATGGTCCTTATTCTGGAGATACTAGTGTGATTTTTTTCTTCCTCATAAATATTCAGTAAGTATTTTTTAGATTACTTTATTTTGTTAAAAGGACAAAGACACAAAAATATACTAGTGTCTCCATTACTTCATAAATACAAAAAACACATGAACAATATGTTAAAAATGAAACCAAGTTAAAACTAAATATGTTATTGTTATTTATCCAAAATTTTTTTTTAAATGTCAACACAAGTATAAATTTAACAAAATCTTTAAGATTTCAAATCAAAACAGCCTTCTACTTTTTGTTCTCTCTCATAATTTATGACTAAGAATTGGTATTCTTCATTAGCATTTAAGATATCTGTAAATAGAGAACTGCTGATATTTTCTAAATTTTGCTCTGGAGACATTTAAAGTTTTATATAATTATTACTGTGTTATCAAATAACTGTTAAAATAAGTTTGAGTTTTTCATCAAATGAACTATATAACAGCTCAATTTGTTAACGTTACTCACATTAGTATCTCCAGCTCAATTTGTTAACGTTACTCACATGCTTTTGGCTAGTATAATGAAAGAAATCTCAATCCATGTGTGTTTTTTTGTGCATTTGAATAGACTCAGCTAATGGTTAATAATGAATACCATTTCCTTTGTAATTATAATATATTTTTAAAAACAACACTGTACCACTTCATAGGTGTAGGAGTTACATTGAATTCATTCTCCAATGCAATTAAAGTATGACTGAGAAAGATGGTTTATGTACAGCAAAGTTTAAACTTATTAAAAAATATAAACCTTTGCATCCAGAATATTGAGAGTTGTTTCAATTTGTTGGATACGAAGAGAAAGGTCTGCCAGTTTCTGGAAAAGAAAAGTTAGAGATATAAGATTAGACTTTGATTAAAATAAACTGTTAAGAACAAGAAAGGGCAGATTTGAAAATAATAAAAACCACAGGTTAAATATTTGTCATTTCCCAATATACTACTGTCTTATTTACTGAGTAGGAATGGAAACTCATCTATTCTACAATAGTAGAATCATCTTATTAGAATGCTTCACAGTTATTTTATAAAATCATATTTGCTGATAAGAAAAAGTTACATTTTCAGCATTAGCAAACTCATTATCAGAGTGGTAAACAATCATTGGGACCAGAATATAAACTCAACCCAGGACAAAGTTCATTGCTGTATCCCCCGTGCCCAGAACAGTACCTGACCTTAACAGGAGTTTAATAAGTATTTGTTGATGAATGAAGGAATTCTTCATAGAAAACAATAATAAAAATTAGCCAAAGACAGCCTGGAACAGGATCCGTCTTTATAAATTACTTAAATGCATAAGCATATATAATTTGTCACTAATTCAAACTTCACAAATTTGAGAAGAGTGGATGAAATTGGAAGATGAACAATTCATTTTGGAAAGAATTAAAACAAAATAGAAAAAATTAGAATGACTACTAAAAAAGCAAAAAGAAGCAATCTACATCAGAATCCAAAATATACCAGATTGAAGAGTTTAACCATGGTCTAGTACTCTGTACAATTAAATTATCCATATATATACTCGTACACCCACACATATAAAAGTAAAATCATAAAACATGATCCATAAGAACTTTTATTTAAAATCCCCAATCCTAAACATTATTATATTCAATCAAACAGTTTAAGAACAATTGGCCAGTTTACTAGTTGACAGATAAGCAGCATTCTAACTGCTTTTTGGGATATTATCAAGATCCTGACTAAAAGCAGAACTTTAACACCTTAAGAAATGGTCATTTTGCTCACAATTGGAGGGGGAAAAATTTTGAAAGCAGCCACAAGACAGTTAGTGCTTCTTTATAGAACATTTATTTTTAAGAAGAGCATCCTGATATCCACAAAGGTATAATCTAGAAATTATACATCATAGATTATATAATCATAAATTATAATCTAGAAATTAACACATCATGGATGAATCCCTTTCCAAATTATAGGTGTATCCCTGAAAATCATGGTAATTCAATGTTGACAAATTTAATCATTTAATTCATTAGAGAAGAAACTCAAGGCAAATTAATTTATAAAGTGAATGATAATTTTCAACCTATTTAAAAATATAGTGGTTATTAAAGTGAATACAAAAATAAAAAAAAATTGAATTAAAAATTGAATTTTTATGTTTTAATATATCTATATAAACATGTACTTTTAAGCAATAATCATCATCATTGTAAACATTTTAATATTTACCTTACTTGTAGGCTACACTGTATATGCAACACATCATTTGAAATCTCACACTCTCAAACATAAGAAGTAGGAACTATAATGTCAATTTTAAAGATGAGAAACCAAATCTTAATACAAGGAAAATAATCTGAAGTCAAATATTCCAACCACAGAGGCAATACTCTTCATCAGATACTACTCTTGAGAGAATTTTATATTGTTAAAACATGACGGTAAGTTCTTGGGTACTGCAAATACAGAATTTTTGTTACACAAAACTAACAAATGATCAGTCTAATGCTCACTAAGATGCTACTGTGCTATACACCGGGAATCAAATTTTTTCTAATCTTTCCTAAGTAGATGCTACTTATATAGAATTATTTAAAAAGTTAGCATTAAAATGTTTTCAGGGTTAGATCATAAAGCTAACTTATTAAATGGGCACTCATTGATTCACACAGCATAGGCTGAGGAGTGAAATACAGACCTTAATCAGGGACTAAGGATGAAAATGCTTACTTGGAAAACTACCTGTTGATAAAGAAGATTAAAGAGGCTTAAAGAAAAAAATATATACTTTTCAAGGCAGTAATTCTCAACTTTTTGTTTTTGGATACAGATTAGTCTGGTATGGCAATCTTTTGCTTTGGCCCTCATTTTACCTACTCTCATCTACTATAATCAAAACCTCACCAAACTGACTTGTTTTTTAATAAAACAAGATTATATCTGAATGATTTATTATATCCTTGGTAGACTGAGAATAATTTTTGCAAATTTAAAATAATTGTTGGGATTGGTATCTCATATGGTAGTTTATTTGCTTACTACAGCTACTACCACCTATGTTGTAACCAGATCGACAAACATAAAGAAAATTTCAGGAGAAAACATAGTTTTATACTATATCTATTATGTTTAAAGAATTTTCAAAAGAATCTAGTGATTAACTTATAAATTCACTTGAGGGGTACTGGATATGTTAAGTAATGATTTTCAAAAGTGATATGTAACATCAGGAAACATTTTATATTTTCAGATAATGTATTTAATATTTTAGTGCTCAAAAATCACCTCTAGAGAAGATGGATAATACCTTTATGGATAATAAAATAACAGCACAATTTATCATAACAAAGATCTTCTCAAGCCAAGAGGAAAAGCCTTTTGCTGATCTGATTTTGAGAAAGTCATTTACAAAGTGGTTCTGAACCTGGAGTACGTGAATCTGGGCGGGAAATAAAAATTCTATCATTATTTTTATCTACCCCTAATTTAAATTTGGCATTTTCTTTAAATTTAGTCAAAAGAAAAATCATGGCAGTATTAAGACCTATGGCACCAATAGAAATCACAGGGTTTTTTTTTTATTACATCATAATTGTTGCTGACTTTTTTATGATATGTCAAAATTATGATTATTAGACATACTAATGAATAATAATTTAATGCTTTAATAAAAAGCCAACTACTGTATCACAGCTTTTAGTTTTAAAAAGTAAATTGCTGGTTTCTTTTGTAATCCTACACATTTTATTCTATCCATTTAAAAACACTAATTTGGTCTTTCACTAAGTTGCAAAAGGGTCATGGCACAATTAATAAAGAGCTTCTGCTTTTCAAAGATAATTCAGTATAATAAATGATTTTGAATCTATTCCAATGTAATTATTGCTATAACATACATAAATATACACTTTTCAGAGAGCCACTGTCACTTGAGAAAGTATATTGGCTTCATTTATTGGTTGTAAAGTTCATTTCTAAGATGTTCATGCCAGCTGCATTTTCCTTCTACAATCCTCAGACCACCATAAAGCAGGATTTTCAACCTTGGCTATACTGACATTTTGGGTTGAATAATACTTTGTTGTGGGGGGCTTTGTGCACTACAAGATGTCTAGCAGAATCACTGGTTGTCTGTTCACTAAATGCTGTAGAACTCCACAGCTGTGACAACCAAAAACACCTCCAGACATTGCCAAATGTCCCCTGTTGAGAACATTGCTTTAAAGTGTGGATGACTAGGGATATGATGTAAGTAGCATGATCAATGACAGTAACTGTCCCCACCTCTGAAAGTTTTAGCAAGAGGAAACAGAAAGGTGACAGTCTTTTCCATCCACTTAACCATTCTCTTATTTTTAGGAGAATTTGAAGCAAACTTGAAATGCCTCAGTTTGGGAAAATGGAATTTACAAGGTACATGATATTTGTCAGATAAGCTGAAAAATTCTTGATTTATTACCCACCTATTTCTAAGGCAGTACATTTTATAAAAGTGGAAAAAAAGAAAAAGGAAAATAGGACCAAAGGAAGAAATATAAAGTTACTAGTTGAACATGGAAACAAAAACAAAACACTGTGGTTTTTCATGGTTGTAAAATATCCAGCTTACATATCCACTTCTTTAAAAGAGAAACAGTATTTTTAAAATAATGGACTTCTTGGTGTATCCCACTGTGTTGTACATGTCCTAGATGCCAGAAAGGGAAGTAATCAAGGGTTTTATTAAGCTTCATCTTATACTTAAGCCCAGCAGTTGTGAAAGATTTTTTAGGTTATATGAGAATTCTCAGCACATTTGCCTGTACTTAAAGATTTTAGAAAAAAGAAAAATTTCAGAATATTAAAATCCAGTATTCTAGACATGTAAAAAGTCTGAGTCAAAATGCATCTGAGTCTCCTATTTACAAGGTAACTTTGACTTTAAAATTCAATATATGATTAAGTGTCTGCTCAGGTCTACCTGCAATATGCATAGAACTTGTGTTGCCCCCTACCCCTTTTTAAACTGGCAGTCCCGATGGACCACCATTAAGATTTTGCTGACTAGAACAAGAATAGAAATGCTTACTGGAGATTTGAGAAGAAAGAAGAGATGACCCTAAATACCTTTGTAACTTGGGTCTGATTCAATTACTTTGCTTTCTGTGTGGTCTAATCTCTCTTCTACTCTGATGCCAGTCATTAGAAGAATTACAAAGTACTCTAGAATGCAGAAAATTTTTTAAAAGTTGAGTTCTACACAGAATATAGTTCTATACTCTTCAGTTTATCACAGAACTCCAAAAATAAGTGAAGAAGAAAGAGCCCTAGCAATTTGTTTAATTCTGATTTGAGTTTAGCTGTGACTGAAGTTGTTATAGTTTTGGTTTGATTCAAACCAAGCTCATGTTAGGGGGAAAAAGTTTTCTTTCCCCCTCCAGTTCACTTGCAGTTCAAGAAATAACAGCTGAGGTTCACTTTAAAAAAAATTTTTTTTTAATGAAACCATCATTCTGATTCTTGTTTAAGGCTTTAAATAAATAAGAACTACAGGGCTAACAGGTGCTATTTTGAAATTAAAAACCATTTCAAAAAACCACTTAACTTGGGAGAAAATGGCACTTTATGTTTGAACACATATATATTATATCCTTGTAATTTATCATGTCAAATAAGACATTGCATCAAATAAACATGGCAAAGCAGAGAATATAAATCTAAAAATTAGATTTTGAAAGAGCTATAAAGGAGGTACTGTACTGTCTTGCTTGAAAATGATATAAACATGCTTCTTATTCAGATGAAGGTACAATGTAAGACAGCAGTGAGATGTTTTTGGCTTTTCCAGTTAATAGATCAAAGTTGGAATCCCATTTCTGCTTCTTTCTATCTGTGTGAATGTGGGCAAGTTAGAGCAGCTAGTGCAGCTACAAATACTAGGCACTCAAATTTTGAATGAATGAATAAATGAGCAAATGAATTACTAAACAAGTTATTTAAACCTTTCTACATTTGTTTTTGTATCTGTAAAAGAGGGATAACCAGACCTCTCTCCAAGGGCTGAGCTGTGATGATTAAATACACATAAAGCACTTAATACTATGCCCAGCACAGAGTAAGCACACAATAAATATTATTTATTGTCATCTCACTGAGCAAACAGTCTACAACTGACATAAATATCAACACTGCTAAAATATGAATTACAAATAACGAGTTACAATCAATCTTAGATTATCATATATAAAGGAGAAAATGGCACAATGTTGGCAAGAAGGAGAAATAAGACTTTCCAGAACTTGTCCCCCCTCAGAAACATCAATTTGAAAAACTATTCTCTCATGAAAATACCTTCACAAGAACTGAGGAAACCAGGTGAGAGATTATAGCACCTGGGAGTAACACAGAAATTAGAAAAGATTTATTGAAGAGGGTAAGAAGGACAGTTTTAGGCCTGGCCTGTGGCTCACTCGGGAGAGTGCGGTGCTGACAACACCAAGGCCATGGGTTCGGATCCTTTAAAAAAAAAAAAAAAAGGACAGTTTTATTTTACTGTATCACTCTTACTCCAACCCCAGGCAGCACAACACGGGGGAAGAAGAGGGAAGTGGGCACAGAAATTTGACTCAGACCCCAACACTGAACCCATCCTAGTAAAACCCAGTGCTGGTCAGGCTCCCATGGCACCAGACTCCAGGCACATCCCACGGCCAGAAGTGCAAATCGGAAAAAAAATGAAAGTTTCCAGATGGCATAATCTGTTTATAGAAAACCCTAAAGACTCTACAAAAAACTCTTAGAATAAAATAATACAATAAAGTTGGAGGATACAAAAATCAACATACAAAAATCAGTAGCAATTCTACACAATAACAATAAACTATCCAAAAAATAAGTCAAGAAAACAATCCCATTTACAATAGCTACGAAAAGAAAATAAAATACTTCAGAATATATTTAACGAAGGAAAGATCTGTACAACAAAAACTATAAAACACTGATTAAAGAAATTGCAGAAGACACAAATAAATGGAAAGATACCATGTGTCCATTGATTAGAATTAATATTGTCAAATGGCCATATTACCCAAAGCAATCTACGGATACAAAATTCCAATGACAATTTTTCACAGAAATAGAAAAAACAACTCTAAAATTTGTATGAAACCACAAAAGACTCTGAATAACAAAAATAATCTTAAGCCAAAAGAACAAAGCCATAGGCTTTGTTCAGATCACACTACCTGATCTGAAAATCTACTACAAAGCTATAGTAATCAAAACGGCATAGTATTGGCATATAAAAACAGACCCAGAGACCACTGGAACAGAATAGAGAGCCCAGAAATAAATCCATGCATTTGTGGTCAATAGATTTTTGACAAATATGTCAAGAACACACAACAGGGAAAGGATGGTCTCTTCAACAAATAGTTGAGATAACTAGTTATTCACACGCGGAAGAATGAAATTACACCCTTATCTCACATCACATACAAAAATCAACTCAAAGTGGATTAAAGACTTAAATGTCAAACCTGAAACTAAAACTACTAGAAGAAAATGTATCAGGGGAGTTCTGTAACAATGGACTGAGCAATGACGTATCAGGGGAGTTCTGTAACAA